>NC_061088.1:85794800-85865996 GCF_015104395.2 Macrobrachium nipponense | reverse complement strand
GAAGGATCCGCTTAAATTTTCGATACTATTAGTAAGTCAGGCCAAAGAAAACGTACGCAGTACTTCATTGAAGGGTATAGATGAATCAAGTTACTATACATACTCGTATAAGTACTACCATCTTCTACGATAGTGTCCATCTTTGAGAAAGCAATAGTTACCTGTAAAATGACAGTCCATGAAGATGTTGTGACGTTTTAATCAAATGGGCAAAGGTGTGAATTTTCACATTTTTTCATAAGTTAGGTAGCTCTGGTTTCTCAGTTATTACGAGTAGACATTTCCAGGTCGCAGCTATAGAGTTTTGGATTACTGGCGTACTGTCAAAGTGGACCTTTTGTGGAGACTTAGTTGAGGTGAATATAGAATTCAGGCCAAAGTTCAAGCAGTGGGACCTATGCGGTCATTCAGCGCTGGAACGGAAATTGACAGTTGAAGGTTTGAAAGGTGCAACAGGAAGAAAACTTTAAAGCAGTTGCACTATGAATCAATTGTTAGGAGCAGTTGAAAAGTAAGATGGAAAGAGAATATGGAAGGAGGTACAGTAAAACGAATTAAAGGGTGGGGCTGCAGCCAGGGGCCAAAGGCATGCTGCAAAGAACCCTAAGTAATGCCTACAGTGCACCGCATGAGGTGCACTGACAGCACTACTCCCAATAGGGTGTTAAGACTTAGATTTTGTTGTATTCTTTTGTGTTCTGCTGATGCAAAGTACTTGAAGCTTGGCCAGTGAAAATAATCTAAGATAAAATAATCAAACAAAAATAGCTGAGAGCTTAATTTTAGCCACGGTAAATTATCACTGATACAAAAACTGTAAGAAATGATTGCCATATCATAACATCTACTTTTAAAATAGTTCTTCGAAGAATGATCATAATGACGAGTGTGAGTAGATGAAGCCGTTGCAAGGTGCAGATAAGCTCTTCGTTTTAAAAATTGGCATTACAATTAGGTTTTGTGAGCACCAAAATAAGGTGAGGGTTTTACAGGCAGTGTTCAGGGAAGATTGTACCGGAATAAGAAGCCTAAGGGGGTTGGAGTGGGATGGGGGGAAGCGGGTGCATAGGGCAGTCCATTAGATCAATACTCCTAGGGACTAATAAGAGCACAAATACATTTTAATAGTATGGTTCTGCTTTGTGATCCTCCACATCATTATACGACCTCCAAGCCTTGGACTCTCACAGACACAGCATTCTTCACAACAGGCTCCGCCATGCTGGCATCTCAGGCCCTCTTGGGAACTGTAATGACTTAGTTAGCAGTACTACATTTATGGTACTTAGCACTCTAATGTGGAAAACATAAACTCGCCCTCACAAAGCTTAGCAAAGATGTGCACCGAGTGAGACCCAGGTATAGACAACCCTTTCCTGTTTCAACTGTGAACTGGCTGATGGTTACTTAGGTCAGTTCAACTCGGTGTCACCCGTGTAGGGTTTTTCTGGATAAAGTTAGCTAAGTATGTATAGTATAATCTAAAGTGCAACTTTGGTGTGGTTGGTGTAGCTGATTTTAGCACAGTTTCTCTTTCCTAGTATGTATTGAATAGATCCCCACTGCAATCAAAATATTTTTAAAGGCTAATCATTCCACCACCATAGTGACCATGCATTCAGAATTGGTGTTTTTGATTACCCATAATTTTTCATTGACTGATATATGATAGTGTATTTCTGGTAGGTCAACATCTTTAATTTTGGTAACCAAGGTATAGAGTAAAAGAAAATTGAAAAGTGTGCTGCAGTGGTAATGAATGAAACGTATTATATGAATAAAAGTTGTTGTAAACTAAATTTTCCTCATTGCAGTTTTGATGAAATGGCAAAATATGATTTGCCCGCCATGCTGGATTTTGTCCTTGAAAAAACTGGTGTGGAGAAGCTACACTATGTTGGCCATTCAATGGGGACAACAGTATTCTTTGCTCTTATGAGCTCACAACCTGAATACCAAGAGAGAATTGCATCGATGGTTGCCCTGGCTCCGGTAGCAACAGTGACAAGCATCAGTTCACCTATCAAATATTTAGCACCAGTGGTTAATGATATACAGGTAAGTTTCCTCTAAGATGCTGTTGTATTAATGAAAATTAGCAAAGGACTGAGAGTATTAAAGGGGGCCTGGTGAATATAAGTTAATTTGATACAATTATGGAATGACATTATTTCTTTATGGGAGCATGAATTCCAGGAACAGGTGTGAATAAATTTAGACTTAATTTGTAAGTTTTTTGGTTTGATAGATAGGTAACATTACAGATATCTTTCAGCGGTGTGTGAAATATTAAAAATAATGATTGCTTCTGTATATTTAATAACTCGATGTTTTTCAGTTTGTCCTGAGATTATTTGGAAATGATGAGGAGTTCATGACAAATCCTTTACTCATTTCTTTGTGGGACCCTTACAAGGCATGCAGTAATCAAGCATTATGTGAAAATCTTCAGTTCTTGATAACTGGATTTGATCCCTCAAGAGCTGATCAGGTACTAAACGATTGTTGCCTATTGTGATTACTGATGGCATAATATTCAAATATATCATGGCTCATTTAAATGACAAGGAGGCAGTTTCCTATAAAATGTTGGATTAGTAATTATAATTTCAAGTAATTCCTGGTAATGTTTACCTTTTCCCCAGACCATGGTTCCCATTATCCTGACCCATAACCCTGCTGGATCTTCCACTCAAACACTCTTCCACTTTGCCCAAGGAATTTCTTCAGGTAGGTTAGTCCTCTTGAATCAAATTGTAAGATGCAGAAAATGTAGCAATCAGGTCTAACCTTTCACAAATGAGTTGTCAAAACTGAAACTAGACATGGTTGAAGAAATTGAATAGCTAGGTGGGGCAGGACCTCAATAAAAAAAAAAGTTAATGTGCATGGGACTGAGAAAATGTAACAAAAACCATAAGGATCACCTCTAGCATATTATACAAGACACACTGTAGGTAATACTTCCCAAAGGAAGTAATTTAAAGCAATATAATCTTGTGCTCTTGAAGTATGTAAAATGTATAGAGATTTTTTAATTTTGGGTCCATTTTCACCCCACTGTTCCTCCTCAGCAGTTCCGTACTTGCCAGCAAAAACAACTTTTCTTAATTATAGATATTTTTCAGATTAAATTCCATTGTCACATATCAGTAATCCACCTGTTAGAAATGAATCCCTGCGAGTATGAAGCGATGTTCAGGTTAGCATTTTGTCAGCTGAGTTTTCTATAATTGGCTGATCTTCCTTACGTGGTAATTTTACCTTTATGATATACTTGCCATGAATTTTAAAGTTGTTAAGTTTGACTTAATGAATTTCAAGTTTAGCAGTGATTAGTAAAAAGGTTCCTTCCATTATTTTTGGTCAGTAATGGCTCAGAATAGGACCCTGTAATTTCCTGTCTCCTAAAGTTCCAAAACCCTTAACCCAGAAGGCTTCAAGTATACCCTGGTGTATCAGAGGCCACCTTTTATGTTAATTAGGCTAGATAGGTCTTGGCCAGCAAAATTCCTGAAACAGTTGCATCGTCATCCACAAACCTCATGTTTATATGGTTAAAAACCTAAGATTTCTGTCTTCGTTCCATTTTGCTTGACTAATAAAGACCATCCAGTTATTAATTATATGTTTATTAACACTTTAATTGCTTGTGAAAATAATAGTACGTAGTGTCTTTGATAATGCTGTCCAAAGTGTTCACTTCGACACCACAGGATGAGAAATAGCAATGGATAAACTTTGGCATATTTTCATTATTTTTGTTCTCTAGAATATTTAAATTTTTTTTTTTTTTTTAGCCTTTTTGGCTCTAACACTAGTAGAATTGGTCTATGTATTCAGTATAAAACAATTACCTTGAAATAATTCTAGTGGGTGGCTATATACTCCATTAAGTGAGCAGTACTGACAAGTGAAGGATGTTTTTCTTTAGTCTGAATATTTTTTAGATATACATGGGATGAAATCTCGGTGGATCTTACTTATGTAATCTCAGTGGATCTTACTTAGTGTAGATAACAGCTATTGTACCAATGGTTATCTTTAGCCAACGTTCAATTAGAATAATTTGTTTATTTCTTTCAGGTCGATTTCAACAATTTGACCATGGAAGATTAGAGAATATGAAAGTGTATGGACAACCAACACCGCCAGAATATGATGTTGCAAAGATAAAAATCCCCATCACATTATTTTGGGCTAATAATGATTGGCTTACTAGTCAAAAGGTATGTATGTGAGACTTTTATGCAAAATTGAAATATTTTTTAATGAAATAGTTCTTCATACAATGAACATACCTCTTATTTTGCTGATAAAAAGTTCTTATTCTGTTCAGTTAAAAGATACAAAGAAAACTTGGGTACAGGAATCAGACTGTCTTTGAAGAGTTAAAGTCTCTTGCCTAGTCAGACTCGTAGATGAAGATTTGTGGTGTCTTGTCTAGTTTGACTCTAGATGTTGCTGAAAAGGGCAAAGATGTTGCTTTATGTAAGAGAGGTAGGGATACTAAATTGATCCATATTTCCTGTACAAAACATGTCCAAGGAAATCATCTCTCCTATCTTAACTAGTTTTTCAACATGGTGAAGGTAATCTCTTGCAGGACCTCCTCAGTCTGTAACTTCCATTGCCAGGCTATATAAGTAATGGGAGTCAACCTGCCCCTGCTCATTCATATGATCAGGAAGCTGACATTCCCAGGTGATAAGGGACCCTATCTTTCGTATCTTTGTTAGCCAGACTGTTTGATGGATTCACAACCTCTTATGTGCCAAAATTCTCAAAATAATGCTGGTCAACTCAGAAGCAATACCTTAACCAAGGAGTGAATGAATCTCATATTTATTAATATGCATTTTTCCTAGATATGCAAACACAATTTCAAACCCACTATGCTTTGTCCCTGGTGCTGGAATAAAAAGTTAATACAGTTGGTGAGTGATGGGGAGCCTAAGGCCCTGTCCACGCTAGCGGGCAAACACTGTTCCCATAATTGGTTCCACTATACTGATCAACTGAGTATGGAGCCAGGACTATGCGATTGTCTGGTAACACTGCTTCAAAAGCGAGAGGAAATATAAACAGCTGGAAGTGCCTGACGTGCATGCCCGCTAGTGTGGACGGGCCTTTATATCCCTTGCCTGCCAGCTGCACATTAAATACCTGGTTAAATATCCAAACAACCTTTAGTGATGTATTCCTGCTGATTTCAGGGAATACGTATGTGTATTCCTGCTGATTTCAGGGAATACTGCTACATAAGACTTAGGGTTTGTATACATGGCAGTGACTATGAAATTGCTAGAGATTGTTATCATGGAACCAAAGTGTGGAGGCTTTGTTTCCCCTCTTTTCAAGGAGTTTTGAAACCTAAGCCAACTTTGATGGGGTGTTCTGTGGAATTACTGCCTTTTCTTCTCTTCAGTTCTTGGTTGAATTCTGATTTTATAGCAAAGTACTCCCGCAAATTTACAGACTACTATCTCTCTTGCCATTTTGGCAAGTCTATTCATCAATTATCTATTGAATCTTGAATGTGTGTTGTACATCCTCATCAGCCCTACTTTAGAAGCCTTGGTTGGATGCCTTGATTATAGATGTGTCTGAAGACAGTTACTTATTTCCCGCTTCTAAAGCGTGTCAGCGAGTTCCATACCCTTTCTGGCTTTTAAGTTTTATTCTAGTCACTTTGTCCTTGGTGTCTCTCTTGTTTGCTCCAGTGTGTGTGTTCTGTCTTTTAACAGAATAGTTCAGTCAAGTCATACCTCCATTGAACAGGATTCTTTCAGCCTTTTCTTCCTTTTTCCTGTGCACAAGTCGGAATTGTTTTGTGAAGACATTTCATTGCTTAGGATTAGTGCTTTAGAGATTAAAGCCCAGTCATCCTCCCTGGCTCTCTACCATTTTTGAAGCAGAGACTCATTGCTGTCGGATACTTTTGCTAGATTCTATTTTGATTTTTTGGGGAGGGTCATGAGCTTCCAGTTTGGAGGGAGGGATCAAGGTCATGTCTTCCCAATTTCATCTTTCATAATCTGACAGAGAGAGGTGTGTGTATCCTCAAGTACTAGCCTTGATGCCTCTTGTGCTTTGCATGTGTACTTTTTGGTTATTTTTTCTATTTTAATTTATTTGTGGAAGCACCCTTGATTTTGTGTTTATTGCAGGTTACACTGTCTTGAGGGAAATCATATGATTCTCTATTCGAGGGCTTCCATTTGTTCTGCCTAAATCAGAATTCAGGCTTTATGATTATTGTGTTCATGATGAATGTCTTAAAGTACAGTACAACACTTTTATACAAACCCATTGGTCACTATTTTTAATACCCTCCTCAATTCCTGTTACCTTTTATCTGAAGTGTGAGGGGGGGAAAGAAGAGAAATACCACTTTGTGATGTGATTGAATGGCTGGCAGTGAGTTTTCTTTTTTTCTAAATGTATTTGGTGCAGTTTGTTCAGTTTTAAATGGAGAAGGCTATTATAATTATATTTTCTTCCCAACAGGACATTCTCCACTTGGAAAACCAGCTGCCCCTTTTAAAAGGAAGTTATAAGGTATCTAATCCTATATTTAGCCACCTGGACTTCCTTTGGGCAACTGATGCAAAGCCCCTGGTCTATGAGAAGATTTTTGATGCTCTCAAGGACTTTGTGGATGACAGTGTATGAGGATACATGCTGCCATAAGTCTTTCCGCCAATATTCACATTTTGCCACCTTTTAATACTTCAACTAGTGATGGAAGAAACCGGTGTACCTTTTTTCACAAGGATCTTTGAGTAGAATTATTTGTATACTGTAACTAGGATGATACATTTTTACATTTGACATGTAAATATCGCATATGTCAAGAAATTGTTACAGTATATAAATGATGGCGTACTGTTGATCGAACTTTGATAGTTTTCTTTTATTTATTCTTTTGTTGATTGACAATACTCAGTTCTTTTAATTTTAAATTATATTTTAATTTTTTAGACTTTAAAGAATCAGCTGTAATTGTGTGTTTCTTATAAAGCTGTCGAGCATAATTTTAGGGTAAATTTTCAGTATTATACTTTGTAAAATAATTGTATTTTATTTTACGTTAAAATTCAACATATGTTTTTCTGCAAGAAATTGTTGTAAATATAAATTCTGTGCATGGAATGAATACCATAATTATAACAACACAATTTCATATTTAAACAATATAACTGGCACATACAGTACTAAAATATGTAAATATGTTAAGGTGTAAATACTGTAAAAATAAGTATACAGTGATATTTATATATGCAATATATGTAGCACAAGTATACATTCATCATTCAGTTTCATGTTTGTACATAAATTCACTTTACATTAAATAACTATAACCATTTTCTTCTGTTAAAATTTAAATAAAACCCAAAATTTTGCCAATACCATTACAATAATATAATTTTACAATGAGAAATTATTCCATAATTCATAACTTTAAATCTGTACCTGATTTTTAAGTAAGACATTTAACCATCTGATCAGTTATATAGTTCTTTAAGTCACTATTCTCCAACCATTGCAGTACTGTACAAGCCTAATGAAATGCATTCATTTGATCAAATGTCTATTTTTACAGTTTTCTTATGGATTCTGTATAATATAAATACACCACATCTAGACATTCTTTTACTTTACCTTGGGAGTTTTTTTAAAATGATATTGTTAAGATACAATAAAGTTTGCTCATACTTACCTGGCAGATATATATATAGCTGTATTCTCTGAAGTCCGACAGAATTTCTAAAAACTTACGACACACGTAGTGGGAGTAGGGTGGTTAGTACCCATTCCCGCCGCTGGGAGGCGGGTATCAGGAACCATTCCCATTTTCTATCAGATTTCTATCTCCACTGTCACCTGAGGGGAGGTGGGTGGGTACTTAAAATATATATATCTGCCAGGTAAGTATGAACAAACATTATTGTATCTTAACAATATCATTTTGTTCATGAAACTTACCTGTCAGATATATATATAGCTGAATCCCACCTTTGGCGGTGGGAGAGACAGAAAAGGATTTTAGGAAACATATAAATGTAGATGATTGACATCTTGGTTCCTTACCTGTTAGCATAGCTGACTTCGTGATTACTGTCACCCAAGCCTGCATCTGCTTCACTAGAGTTACCAACAAGGTAGAGACCTGTGTAGTTGGTGCGCTCTAGATGATCTGCCAACGGGGACGAGACCACAATGTGACTAGACCATGACCATACTCAAGAGGACAACGAGGCAAAACCACCCAATAAGTTAGCCTAACCAAATACTCCCTTATACAAAAGGCTAAAAGAAGGGAAGACCGCATTCGGCGGCCAACCCTACAACCATAAACATTACAAACATTAAAAACTCACCTACCTTTTTCTATGGGAAAGGATGAGTGCTACCTCCTGCCCCCAAGATAGTGTCTGCGGCGACGTATGGTCCAAGAGAGTAACAGTTCTCATATGTCGTTCTGACCTCCGTAAATAGTGTGAGGCGAACACCGAGTTACTTCTCCAAAAAGTGGCACTTAAAATATCTTTGAGAGCCATATTTTTCTGAAAGGCTATAGAAGTCGAAATAGCCCTTACTTCGTGAGCGTTAACTTTTAAAAGCTTAAAGTCACTGTCTTGACAATTAGAGTGTGCCTCCTTAATGGTGTTCCTTAAAAAGAATGCCAGTGCATTCTTGGACATGGGCATATTAGGTCTCTTGACCGAACACCATAAGTTCTCCGCAGAACCTCTCCACTCCTTTGTCCTACGAAGATATTCTCTAAGAGCCGTAACAGGACACAGGACTCTTTCTGGCTCTTGACCAATGATTTCTGCCATACCCTTGATTTCGAACGTCTTAGGCCAAGGATTGGAGGGTTCTCATTCTTAGCCAGGAATGACATACCCAAAGAGCAGACTGCATTATGCCCTTTGAAGCCGATGTGTTAACTAATCGCCTGTATCTTGCTAACCCTCTTCGCCGTCGCCAGAGCAGTTAGGAATACAGTCTTCTTCGTCAAATCTCGCAAAGAGGCAGAGTAGAGGTTCAAAGCGGCTTGACATTAAAAACGTTGAGAACCACGTCCAGATTCCACGAAGGCAACTTAGATATCGTACCTTGGTGGTCTCAAAAGATTTTAGTAGATCATGTAGGTCCTTGTTATTAGCAAGGTCAAGACCTCTATGTCGAAAAACTACAGATCAAGACACTTCTGTAGCCTTTAATGGTTGACACTGCAAGCTTCAAATCTCGTCTGAGATAAAGAAGGAAGTCGGCGATCTGGCTCACAGAGGTCATGGTAGAGGAAACTCCTTTCTTCCTACACCAGCTCCTAAAAGCTGCCCACTTCGACTGGTAAACCGCGATTGACGAAGGTCTTCTCGCGGTGGCGATAGCTTTAGCCACAGGTTTCGAAAAACCTCTCGCTCTGGCCAACTTCTGGATAGTCTGAACGCAGTCAGACTCAGAGCGGAGAGGTTTTTGTGGTACCTCTCGAAGTGGGGCTGTTTGAGTAGATCTCTCCTTGACGGAAGAGATCTCGGAAAATCCACCAGGTAGGACATCACCTCTGTGAACCAGATCGCTGCAGGCCAAAAGGGGGCGATTAACGTCAAACCTCGTTCCCCTCCCGAAGTCTGGTGGAACTTTCTCATCCACTTCTCCCAGAACTCTTGAAGGGTGGGGGGGAAATGCGTAGAAGGTCTAGGCCCCCGTCCAAGTCCCATAACAGGGCGTTCCACTGCTACTTGCCCCCCGGATCCCGAGAACTGGGGAGCAGTAAAGAGGAAGTCTCGCCGTCCTTGCGGTTGCAAAAACGTCCACTAAGGGCGTCCCCAAAGACTCCACAGCTCCTGGCATACGTCCTGATTGAGGGTCCACTCTGTCGGCAGCAACTGTCCTTGTCGACTGAGGAGATCCGCGGACGTTCTCGACTCCGGCAATGAACCTTGTCAAGATCATGATCTCTCTCGCCTTCGCCCAAAGCAGAATTTCTTTCGCTAGAGCGAACAGGGAGCGAGAGTGAGTTCCTCCTTGTTTCTTCAAGTATGCCAGGGCTGTGGTATTGTACGAGTTGACTTGAACTACTCGACGGGAGACTTTGTCCTGAAAGAACTGGAGCGCTAACTGAACAGCTGCCAGCTCCTTGAAGTTGATATGCCAGGCTACCTGTTCCCCTCTCCAGGTGCCTGAAACTTCCTCCCCCCCTAGTGTTGCTCCCCACCCCGTGGATGGACGCGTCGGAGAACAACACTAGGTCGGGGTTCCGAAGCTTGAGGGATATGCCCTCTGAGAGCTTTAACGAATCGAGCCACCATCTTAGATGGCTCTTTACCTCTTCTGAGGATGGTTAAGATCATATCGAGTTGTCCTTCTCTGTCCAATTCTCCGACAGGAAGAACTGAAGAGGTCGGAGGTGTAGCCTCCCCAGGGAAACAAACTTCTCCAGCGAGGAAATGGTCCCCAGCAGACTCATCCCATTCCCTCACCGAGCCTTGATAATCCCTCCCTAAGAAAGGCTGGACACTATCTCTATGCCTTTGTTGCTGACGTTCCTGGGACGGAAAAGCCCGAAAAGTATCTGAATCCATCTGAATCCCCACCAGATACACGATGGACTGTGTTGGGTCAGATGTGACTTTTCGAAGTTACACCAGAAGTTCCAGGACGCAGCTAAAGACAGAGTCGTTTTCAGGTCCTCCAGCACCGGGTTCTGCGAAGAAGCTCGTATGAGCCAGTCGTCCAGGTAGAGCGGAATCCTGATGTTTTGGAAAGATGGGAAGCCACCTCGCCACATTCTTCTTAAGATTGGTGAACACAAGTGGGGCCCATACTCAGACCGAAACAAAGAGCCCTGAACTGAAACACCTTTCCTTTCAGGACGAAACCGAAGGTAACTTCATTAGAATGGGGGTGTATCGGGGACGTGAAGTATGCGTCCTGAAGATCGAGTGATACCATCCAATCCCCCGGTCTTAAGGCCCCCAGAACTGACTGAGGTGTCTCCATCTTGAACTTTTGCTTTTCTATAAAGAGGTTCAGACGACTTACATCCAAGACTGGCCGCCACCCTCCCGATGTTTCGGAACAAGAAACAATCTGTTTGTAAAATCCTGGCGTAGCCAGGTCTAAGAACCTGTTCACTGCTCGTTTCTCGAGCATCTGCTCGAGCAGATCGAAAAGAATCCTTTGTTTTTCTTGAGGATACGACGGGGGACAAAGTCCCTGGGAGTGGGAACGTCAAGAGGGGGAGGCTGTTTACAAACGGAATCTTGTACCCCTTCTCTATGATATTGAGAGACCAGGTGTCTGCCTCTCTTTCTCTCCAGGCTCCTCCAAACAACTGAAGCCTGGCTCCTACCGGTGACTGAAGGAACGCATTCTCACTTCTTGCCCCTGGACTTAGCCGGGGCTCTACCTCTAGGAAGACCCCTTCCTCGGGGTAAAGATCTAGGCTGAAGATCCTCCACGAAAGGGCTTCTGCTTCCTAAAAGACTGGACTCTGAAGATGTGGAAGGGACTGCATGGGAACGTCTCGACGACTGTGCCAAAAGATCTTGAGTGGCTTTCTCCTGAAGACTTACTGCCAGATCCTTCACCAAAGCCTGAGGGAAGAGATGACTCGAGAAAGGCGCATACAAAAGTTCTGTCTTCTGTGCGGGAGAGACAGACTTAGCCGCAAAATTGCAATACAGCGATCTCTTCTTCAACACGCCTGCTGAAAAAATGAGATGCTAACTCCTCTGAGCCATCCCTGACGGCCTTGTCCATGCATGACAATACACTGGACAGCTCCCCCAAGCTGATCGAATCTGGCTTACGAGACTGGTTGTCTAACACTCGAGACACCAGTCTAAAAAGTTAAGACTTCTAAGGACCTAAACAGACCCTTCAACAGATGATCCAGTTCTGAAGTAGTCCACGGGCACCTTCGCTGAGGCTAAAAGAGCTCTTCTTGAGGCATCTACAACGCTGGTGAAATCTCCCTGTGCTGACGTCGGAACCTTCAAACCTAACTCCTCACCGGTTTCATACCACATCCCTGCCTTACCGCTAAGTCTAGACGGAGCAGGGCGAAAGTGGTGCTTCCTTTAGCTTCCTAGTCTCCATCCAGGCGTTAACTTTCCGGAAAGCCCTCTTGGTAGACGAAGACGTCTTCATCTTTACAAACCCTGGTGTCTTCTTAGCTTTCGACGACGAAAACTGCGATGGAGGAGAAGGAGGAGCAGAAGGAAGGAAGTATCTCCAAAAGAATCACGGAGCAGCCGAGCCAAAACTTGATAGTCTGAAGAAGACGACGTCGAGGGTTGTTCTTCGTCAACCTCCTCCGAAGAACAGCTCAATTCCCCTTCTTCCTTACCCAAGTTAAACTCAGAAGAAAGAGGCAGAAGACCTTTCACTCCAAGTCTCCTATCAGACCGATGACGAGAAGAAGAGGGTAACTTGAGTAGAATGCGAAGTAGAAGGAAGACGTGTAGCGTTAGCTAAAGACTCGGGAACAACGTCTGATCGAGAGCGAACTTCCGTATTCGCGTCCAAGAAGCTCTTACGACAATGTCTATTAGCGTCCATCGGAGCGTCCAACCTAGCGTCCCTCCGAGCGTCCAACGAAGTGTCCAAATCAGCGTCCAACTGAGCGTCCAACTGAGCGTCCAAAGAAGCGATGAGCGGAGCGTCTCTCCTAGCGTCCCTCGAAGCGTCTCTACGATCGTCCCGCGAAGAAACAGGAACTGACACTTGACGAGCGTCCCGATGAGCGTCAACACAAGCATGACGAAGCAGAGCAGGACGTACCAAATTCCGTCCGTCAGGAACCAAAACATCTTCATCAGAAACGTCGATGTCGGAACGCCGAGCGTCCTCACGTCGAGAAGAGAGGGCAGAATGAAGAAACCTCTCTCTCTCCTGACGTTTACCTCCACCTCTAGACGAACGCTGGGGAGAACGAAGCCTAGAAGATGAAATACCAGGAAACGGGGACGAAAGACGAGCAGGCGGAGAAGACTGTCTTGATCTCTTGATCGGAAGTCTGTCGTCCTTCTTACGACCAGAAACCGTTCCTTCTGCTTAAGTAAAGCATCCAGTTGCCGCTGCATTAGCAAGGATTATCTCCGTCTGCGAAGGTTCTTTACGAGGAGAAGAGCTATGCCTGTGAGAAGGTGAGGGGCGAGGGGATGCCTTCTTCCTTTCTCCCAGAACAGCCTTGGCTCTAGAGCGACTGGGGCGCTCTAAGGCGTTCCTCATCAGAAGACGACCTAGCCTTCTTCTGGGGCGGAAAGGACACGCTTTCCGGAGAAGAATGCCAATCAGTGAAGCATGACGTGAAGCGTCCTGATCTAGAAACGCCTTCTTCAAAGGTCGCGAATCCGAACTAGATTCCCACCCCTTGCGCGGGGGAGGACGCGTCGGAAGACGAGAACAATCCTTTTAGGATACGTGCTCGAGCACGCTCCTTAGCAGCCTGGGAAGCGTCAACAGGTACTGCTGAAGGGACGTCAGATCGAGGTGGGGGATCCCCGTAACCCTCCTTCGGCCTTCGACATGCCCTCAATCCCTGACGGGTCTGGGAGTCCGGCAGAGGTCCCCAGCCTAGAGGCGCTATAGGGCCGATCTGACGCCCCCTCCACTTCACTAGGGGCACTATCACTACACTTAGCACTTTGCCTGTTTCAAGGGCAAGAACCTTAGATTCCAGAGTTTTCAAGAATCTAAAATAAGCGAAAGGGCATTACCCTCCGCAGACACCACTTGAGGGCCCGAAGGAAACACTACGGGGTTAGGAGTCACAAAATCTAAAGAAGGGTTAGAAGGGGTTACATTAATACCCATGTGTGCTACCCGATTTACTCCTGGAGGAAGACCTCCTGATCCTATCACACTCTAATTTATTAACATAGGATTCATACGTCTTCCATTGTGCATCACTCAAACTTTCACACTCCGTGCAGCGAAAATCATACCTACACACTTGCCCCCTACAACCTTTACACACTGTGTGAGGATCAACCAAGGCTTTTGGTAGCCTCACCTTGCATTCATCTTTCATACACACTCTGGCACTAGCCGAACTAGAACCTGACATATTTAAGGAAAAAACCAAGCCAAATTAAAAAACAATCCAAAGTCACGTATGCCAAGCTATCGATCCAATAACAAAAAACCAAAAAGTCAAGAGGATACTCAAGCAAAGAAAGTTTTCCAAAATCCTGAGGCAAGAGGTGCTGTAAACAGTTGTTTACAACACCGGCGACAGAAGAAATCAGATAGAAATGGGAATGGTTCCTGATACCCCGCCCCCCTCCCAGCGGCAGGAATGGGTACTAACCACCCTACTCCCACTACGGGTGTCGTAAGTTTTTAGAAATTCTGTCGGACTTCAGAGAATACAGCTATATATATATCTGACAGGTAAGTTTCATGAACAAACTTTTTTACAGATTACATAACTCGTGAAATACATTTGATCACTAAAAGCACAATGAAATATAAATAAAAGCACTGAAAAATGTCCTGAAAGTCAAGAATCTGTAGCTCTACTCAAGGATGTAATCTTCTGGCACTGTTCAATTGCTATGGGACAGACAAAATAATGTTGAATAATGGCCCCATGAATGTCAACAGCAACATCTTGCTGCCCTTTGGTTACATCTTCCTTAGCCATAATTTTAATTACATGTTAATCTTTTTGAGGCTGTCGGACAATCACAGGCAGATGGAGTGTGGCTGCCAGCCTGACACTTTATTCGAGTAATTCATCCACCAAACTCCATTTTTCTAACTACTACATTTTGTCATTGATACCAAATCATTACGACTGATGTTAGCTGCTCACTACTGGCAATACTCATTGTCTGTGGAATACTATATAGTTAGTACATAATGTTGGCATGAGTTTCTCAGAGGACCCTAGCTCTTTCTACCAAAGAGAATAAAAATTTATATTCTTAAATATGAGGTGAAAACTGATATTACAAAATAAATATATAAAATACCATATATATGTCCGTTAAAATTTTAATAACTTAGGTCCCTGTCACATTGATTCAATGCCCACAGAATTAATTCAACAAATATCAATGCTTTCCCATGTAATCAATGCTCACAGCACCCATGTGTAAGGAAAAGTTTACACCCATGTGTAAGGAAAAGTTTACACCCATTTTCTGGACACTACTTAAAAGACTATTTGATAATAGTTCTTGTCAGTTTCTTTCTTAAAACAATTTTTCATAAAAAAATACAAAATTAGTCACATTGCATAAATTTCCATGATCACCCGCAACAGCCACTTCAACAGTAAATTATCACTTACAACAATAAAAACCGTTATCCAGATGCATAAGAAAAACCACCCAACATATGTGCATGTTAAGGGTTGGCAGAACAGTACCTTCTGCTTGGAACTGAACAAGAGGGAACAAAACAGCAGTCAAGCTCCTCCCCGGTTTTACAACAAAATGTCACATACCATGCTTGTACAAGAAAATATACAAAGATCAGCATGAAAACAAGCCAACCACAGAAAGTCTTGGGGTTGTCAGCATTCAAAATGAAAGAAGCACATATTTGAAACTAAAGTGGTGCTAATTCCATAGCTGCAAACTCTAAAAATAAATAATACATTGCAAATTCATCCACACATTGCAAGTTCATAGGATTACAATTTATTTCATGAAAGAGAAGTGTTCCCGATTCCATAGCTGCAAACTCTACTGAGATAAATCTATACATTACAGGTTCATGAGGATCTGCAACTTGTGAAAATAGCCTTAATTCATTTTGTTTTCCTGGACATATTCTTCAGAGCACTCTTTGGTGAAAAAAAGAAATGAGCTACCCACCAAAACCAAATGCTTTGGAGCATAGACCCTTGGAAAACTGGAAAGCTAGGACTTTCATGTGTGCTGTATATTGTAGTATATAGAAATCATAGGTACTGAACTTAATCATCAGTGACAACATTACAAACTGATTTGAATTACCTACAATTATATGAAAACCCATACTAAAATGTTGTCAACTGCTGTTAGTAATTTTATAAACTAGATTATAATGCCACTATTGACATAGAGATTCATAGCGACTTGCCTTGTTCTTGACTAGTTCCTCATTCGAGAGCCAAGTTGGACAAGACTGAAGGGAATGGATCAAACACAAATGGCAGAAAGTTATGTACCCGAGGCTGAAAGTAATGTTCCAAATAGCTTTTAATACCATAGTTGGTGCAATTCACTTTGCACTAGGTGGTATCACACATTTAATTACAATACTTTGAAGAAAAGTAAAAGATCATCTGTACTAGAAGTTTTTGTTGTAAATAGTACCTTTACCAAAAGAAAGCATTTTCAAAATATGACTAGTTTCTATGAAAACATTATGATAGAGTAGCAGCATCACCCTGAAAGAAATGCTACACTTTGGTAATTAGTACAAGATTTATCATCTTTGAGTCCTTATGAAAGCTATACAGTATGTACTTTGAAATATGTTTTCAACCAAATAACCAGGCTGAAAAAATTATGAAATATCTATTATAACATACATTAAACAGAATAAAGACAACTCTTCAAACCCCTCTCTAAAAAGAAAATAACTATATACAACACGATTAATTATACATTCACAAAATAAATAACAAATGCCTTACATTTTGCCCATGTTTAAGCTATACCTAGGCCATGTAACAGCTGTACACTGACTACTGTACACCAAATTTCAAATACTCTCACTGCTAATCACTACAGGCTGATTTTATACCCAAACCTGAAAACCAATCCTGAATTTTCAAGTATGCTACACCTTTAAGAACAGTAGCTATCAGAGTATTACCTTCTGGATCTTCGTTTCTTTTTATGGTGAAAGTCTGTTTTGTATCGGCGCACAAAGAACCCTTGGTCAACACTTCATCTGCTATCTCCAGTGATGGTGCAGTTACTTCCAGATTATGCCTGTAATTATCAGAAATATTTTTTACATAATGTTTGGCTAAACTATATATGGATAAAACATCTTTACATATACATAAAAATAGTTGTAACAAATTTATAATAATAATAATATTGTGTACATATAACACACTTTTTACACAGATGCAATAACATTTTTCACATGCTTTTGGAGGATTTAAAATGTTAAGCAGCCTATACAATCCAACGTGAAAACAAGAAAATGACAAAATCTAATCTAAATCATAAGACAATGTTTTTTACAATAAAAGTTATTCATAAACAGCAGAATGTATCCGGGCACATGAAGTGAAGTGTTTCATGAAATATCCCAATGAATCTGCCCAACCCACTTTTCATTCTTTTGTGCCAATCTCAAATCTGGAGGGTATTATAGAATTAGGAATTTAATGGGTAAGATAAAATTGTTTAATGGAGAAACTTTTTGTTTGCTTACGGAACCCACTACCATAAATAACTTGACCACCAACTTAGGGTGGAGGACCGCGCATCACATAAGGTCAGAAAAAGTAGGTTTAATGTGAGAACATTTTGTTGCTACAAGCAAACCCACTAACCATAATAACTTGAACCACCACTTAGGAGGGAGGACAAAGCAATCACATAAGGTCAAGAAAAGGAGGATGTGGATGACGTAGCTGCCAGAAATCAAGTTCCCCCCAAAAATGTTGGGAGTTGGGGAAAAAAAAAAAAAAAAAAAAAAAAAAAAAAAAAAAAAAAAAAAAAAAAAAAAAAAAAAAAAAAAAAAAAAAAAAAAAAAAAAAAAATGAAAAAAAAAAAAAAAAAAAAAAAAAAAAAAAAAAAAAAAAAAAAAAAAAAAAAAACTGGGAAGGAAGAGTTTCTATAAGCAATGGGTCACAATGGCATAGCCTTAGGATCGCTAAACTTGGATCCTCAGGCCCCTGGGGTCTGTAATATGAGGCAAGACATAATCATCTGCAGTTAAAATAATTTGTATGGATAATAGCTGATGTTCTGTAAAATTAAAGCTAATGCTATAAAGGACTGTAATAATGTGTAAATAAATGTAGTACAGTATATATGATGTAATGGTTTACTTGGAATGGAAATTTATGGCAGAAGTTGTATATTCAGCAATTGGAGAGTAGAAAGAGTTGGCAAAGAAGTGTAGCAGTTGTGATGATAGCTTCATATCTTACTCTGTAAAATATTGCGAGAAAAAAAAAAATTTGTTCAAATTAAAATGTATGGAATAGTCATTGTTTTGATGCAAAGGTTCAAGCCTTATCAGACCCTTTAAGCCATCTGTTTCAATTTAAAATTTTTTTTGCAATTTGGAACTGAAAACTCAAGTATACCTTACCAAAAGAACCATAATTGCCATTTATGCATCATTTGATCTTATATATCATTTTATTCATGAAATTTTGTTCTCAAAACATGATGTCAACATATCTTTTGTGACAGCCAATAGAATTTTTGGCAGATTAAACAAGTGTATGTTCAATGTGTGAGTTAAGTTTGTAGATTACACAAGTACTAAGCAAGGCTTACTATAACTGCCACTGATTTGGTAGATTCCACTGATATTGCACACAAAATTTAAGTTACTTTCGACTAATCAGTAATTAACAGCCAATTACAGTTTCATGCAAAATACTGGCATTAACAACAGCGAGTGCTGACATACACAACCAATCTAGATACTACAGCTGTTTACTGGTCGTTGTTACAATAACTACTGCACATTAACTAAGTGATGTGTTATAATGTCTACCTGTTAAAATCTTGTTAATTCTCAATGGGTTTTTTATGTGTAAAAACAAAATTAAATATTCATCCTTCACACAATGAAGGTCTTTGAGAATACAACTAAATTTAAGTTTGAGAAAAAGATATAAATATACGTATATAAGGAATTGTTTTAGTTGTGAGATATCTATAAAACACTGGAGTGCAGGCTGTAATATATGGTCACTTATCAGAAAGTCAGACTGCCAAAACATCTTTGGAGATGCAACTTAACCAATTTTAATATGCACTACTTTATTATTAATTTTTGTACAGTACTCCAATGGCTTTTTAATAATTGTGCCGACTGGTGTAATGTTGTCAACTTTTTTTTTTTCCCTTTATTTAAAAAAAAAAAAAAGTGTAAAGTTGAAATGCCATAAAATGAAAGGATGGAAATGGAGGTAAAATATTAATGTAGTATGTTACCTTGGGTCCTCCAGGATGGAAATGCTCATATTGCCTTCGTTTACATGAAGAGTGGAATTACTTGTGACTTCGGTAACCTGCACATTCATGTTGCCTTTGCCGACAAATCCAGCTATCTGGCCATGAAGCCCACCTGAAAAGGAATAAGGATGGGCATATGAAATGTAGACCAAAGGCCAAGCACTGGGACCCATGAGGTCATTCAGTGCTGAAAATGTTAACAATTGTTAGGAGAGGGTGAAGAGTAAGATGGTAGAAAGTGAATAGGAATGAGGCGTGGTAACGGGAATAAAAGGGGTTGCAGTTCAGGGCCAAAGGGACACTGCAAAGAACATTAAGTAATTCCTACAGAGCACAGGTGAAGTGCACTGACAATACTACCCCGTATGAGATCTCACCAGAAAATTTAAAAACCAACTGATCATATGTCTGAAATAATTTTCTTAAGAGTATCCTTTGTGACTAAAACTCAAAATTCATATCAAATTCATAAAGAATTAAGAGAAAAATAACCTCTATGCTCCATAAGTACAACCCTTCGAATTTACTTAGAAACGGTGCTTAGCGTTCAAACATAGGAATCGTGTTCCTCTCCTAATTTAGAAACAGTGCTTGGTGGGCATGCATAGGATAGGAACAGAGTTCCTCTCCTAACTTAGATGTAGTGCTTGATATGCAAGCTTAGGATAGGAATACGTTCCTCGGCTAATGAAGAAGCTCTTGGTTGATTGGAGGGATACTCAAGTTGATAACAGACTGACTACTGAGGATTGCATCAACTGCTAACACCAAGCCATTCAAAAATTTACTGTATTTTGAAAGAAAATTGCGAAGTTTGTTTTTCTTGCATAGAAGTAACTTTTTAACAAATGAATCTCACAGAATAAAATGAAAAAACTTGAAAAAATTTACTCACTTATAGAAACATTGCCTTTCCTTAACACCAGATCAGTACATCCATGAAGATTCTTAAGACAAATATTACCACGGTGTGCAGTGATTTCCCCTTGTGTTATATATGAAGAATCAATAGTCGTTTCGAGTTCCTCTGCATCTATGGACATAGCCATTCCCTGAAGTCTCTTAGCAGTAATACTCTGGATGTAAATGAAATCATGAAATACAATTAAAGACATTCAATATCAATTATGGTGCTTCAGCATTTTGAAATCTGAAACTGAACTTATAAATTACTTTTAAAAAATAAGAAAAACTATTATAAATATGGAATTACCAAAGAAATTACTGACAATAAAGCTATCAGCAAATAAAAATAAAACAGGGAAAGACTTAACTTGTGTACGTCCTCAAGAAAATTTTTTATTCTAACTAAAGAGCTGCTAACAGAAAATGGGATTTGCAAGAAGAGTGTAATGTCAGATTTAAATAGCACTGCCCCTCATAAAATAAAATACCACAACTGATTATAACACATCTAATACTAAAAACAGCAGTAAGGGCAGTAAAGGTAAGAGTTGGCAAATAATTTCTGAAGTTGGGACAGCCATAAGTTAGCTCTCTGATTTACACTGCTGTTTATGCCAATTTTTACTGTACTGTAACATTTATAACTTATTTTTTCTTTCCCTTTTTACATAAGCTTCTATTCTGTGCAGTCTTGCTCCGTATATTAATAGCCTTTTGGGTTTCTATTGCATGAACCATCATTATCAACAATTTTAGATCAAGTTTTCCCTTTATGGAGTTAAGCATAAATTAACTTTTCAGTCTCATCTACCTTGTTCCATATGAATTTTTACAATATTTGGGTAGCAATAATATATTACTGTAATAACTGACAAAGACTAACCTAACCCTTGAAAATGGGGGAAGGAAAGATTGGGTTTAATCCTAAGGATGTGATACACACCCCTTTTGAAAAAAAAGATTATGGAAACTAGGGTCACCAGAACCAAGGGTGAGCTTAAGATGATTACCAATCAGTCAGGGATAAAGTTAAGATGTGGGAGGTCCCTGGATGGTGATGGAAAAGACCACTGAAAAGAAAAGGATCTCTCTCTCTCACTCCAAAACAATAGTGACTAAATTCAGAGCTTTATATAAAAAACAAAACTAGTTTCTTCATACAAACCTGTCATCCATGTATTTAGCTAACACTTGTGTTACTCTTCAAACTACACACCATTCATGAATAACAATTTGAATAGGATCATCAGCTGACTGGCTGGCAGCTTAGTGTATGCCCACTTTAAGACTTGGGTCCCAGTTGGGTATTAAGCTCAGCTGCTTGTTTATAATGGAGATATGGCTGAAAGCTCAGTGGACATGAGAAGAGCAAACTCTCAATATTTGTAATGGTTCTGTTTGTTTCTCCAGGAACCCACCACTCATATACTGTCACATATGCAATTGCAGGAGGAAGACTTGCGCCCCTCAAGGAAAAAACTGAATCGTTAATTAGAAAGCATCCGATTTAAGAGCTCATGGGGTTGGTAGAAAACAGCCTAATGACCTGACAGACAAGTTGAACCTGTAGAACTTGGAATGCTGTGCATGCAGTAAAACAATAAGTCTGCAACTGTATTTCATGGAGAAAGAGTAACTAGTATGTAGAATATGACTGTACATGCCCAAGGTAGTAGATGCCTATCCTGACAGTTTCCAAATCAAAGGCTACCAAACTTGACAACAAAGAGAACATTAGCAAACAAAAGAATGACCATGTAAGACATGTCCTGTGATGGTAAAGAAAATAAGCACTTCATTATTCAGTCTAGCCTACTCGAGTTCTGCTGAACCAGATAGTCTGGTTGCAGGCCCAAAGACCTATAGTACGTATAGTTCAATACTTGAATTACCACTCAGAACTTTGGGGTCAACTTACATGGTTGTATCAACAATAGTACTTGTTGATTATTCTGTATAAGAATGCAGAGCTGTAATTAATATATAATACACACCAACTTTATATAGATATATAGGCAATTTAAGGTAGACAAACTGAAAGGTAAGAATAATGTAAAAGCAGCAAAAAGCCTTAGGAAACTAATATTTCCACTGAGTCAAATGCACAATGAAACTAAAAGGTCTTGCATGGTATTAGGGCATTAAGTAAAATAAATCACATATAGTTTGCTCATTGTATGGACATATTTAATGTGTTTATATGCAAAAACAAATGGAGCCTATGATATTTTTCTTCCAGACATTTAGGAAAAATAATTTGGTCTTATATAAAAAAAAAGAAACTCACATTATAGACAAAATTACCATCAAACTAGATTACCAAGGAATGCCACGCTGCTTTGTAGCTTCTGTAATCTAAAAAATGTACATTGTATTTATAATACTCACAGTATTCTTTGCATTTACAAAAAGGTTTCCTTGTAGTGTCCCATCGGCAATGATGGATCCCATCTTAGTGGTTATATGAATATTATGACTTTTGAGTCCCTTTGTGTTAATATTGCCATTAAATGTATTAATGTTTACTTCATCCCCTTCCATTCCATAGATGTGTACACCAGCATCATTAAAAAGTTTTATTTTCAGATCTGAAAGAGAAAAAATACATCAAAATTACTACTACATCAACTCAAAATAAGGGAAGTCTTTGCAAATGATACATACCGTATGTAAATTCCAAACAAAGAAAAATCTTCCACGTGAATAGGTAGTTCTATTTTTATTATGAAAGTCAGATGCTTTGTTCAGATAATGTTGAACTAGAGTAGAATAAGACTGTCAGTTTGGCTTCAACAACAACAGAAGAAGCTCTATAATGATTTAGTACCAAAGCAATATTTAATCGGTGTTACAAAAGCAGTGTACTAAAGAGACTTTTTAAGCTAGTGATGTTATTCTACCATGACACTATAGAGCTAGAGTGAAGGCAATAGTAGGTATATTAGAATATTTTGAAATAAATGTTTATCCATCAAAGATCAACACTGAACCCTTTGCTGTCTATCATAGTAACAGAAGCAGCAATAAAGGAGTGGAGTAACAGGGGTCCCTGGGAGCTGAAAATCAACATAAAAAAAAAAAAAACTGATGATGAATGCCAGAGAAACAAAGGAAAAAGAACATTCAGGACAGTGGCCATGTGTTTGTCACAGAAAAGGTGTGGGGGTGAACCCAGTATAGTACTGTGTACTGAATTTAACAGTAACAGATGGGGTCGCAAGAGGTACTCGGGAATACGAAATATTTGAGATTTTCAATGCCCCAAATGCATTAAAAGATCAAACATGGAAGCAAGTGAAGATGAGATGCCATGTGAAGCTGTGATGTCATATATAGTTATTGTAAATCTAGCTGACTTGTTCAAGCAAATCAATAGAATAAATTAATATAATAATGAAGACCTACTTGAAATAAAAAGGCTTGAAAGATGGGTGATATTCACAACAAAAAATACTGTCCCAGGAATCACAGTTCTAGTAATGAGGCAAAGAACTTTTGCATTACTGTATACATTAAATGAATACAGCAAGTCTATTTGTCTCCATACTAGCTGAGTTAGCATTATCAAATTCTTTGTAAAGCGTATTACAGGTGTGAAATTCAAAGAATATTTAGGATATATATATATCTATATCTATATAATATATATATATATATATAATATATATATATATATATATATATATATATATATATATATATATATATATATTATATATATATATATAATATATATATATATATATATATATATATATAATATATATATATATACATATATACATACTACAGTAATCCCTCAATTATCCAGATCAACATTATCTGACACACCCGGACCAAGGGCCCCAAAGATATAGGATATGTATATATTCAAAATGAGTTTGAAAAAAAAAAAACTACCCTTGAAGGCTGCGTGACCTCACAAAAATGTTGGTACAAATAGACTGAGAAAGGTAGTGCACACAGGTAAATAATAAAAGTGAAAATTATTTTTATGGTGTTATTAGAATTACTTTGATAAAAGTGTGTAAATTATCATATTGTGTTACATTTGAGGAAAAAAAAAGGATATATTTTTTTTCTGAACAATACAATGTAATTTAGTCAACGACAAGTGTAGCCTACTGAATGAAGCGTTTCTTACGACAGATAAAGAACGGGGTTGGTTTTTTAGTTTTTAAATGTATTCGAGTTTATTTTTGTTACAAATATCGGAAAATAAGGTATACAATTGCCTTTTGCTTAAGTTTTCAGTGTAAAGTGTGATGGTGGTTGTTTATAAGAATATTAGGTAAGCATTCACTACTATGTGGTATTGATAATGTTAGCTGAGGAGTGGTTGGGAGTTACCCCTGCACAACTCTAGATTTTTTTACTAGCCATTATGTGACAGGTCCTTGTCTCTATTAATCTTGATAATTCAGAAATTATGTAAAGTAATAAGTGGGAAAAATCTTATGACCTACATGAGAAAACCCTTCATTATTCCTTTTGATGATAAATAGAGTAGTTTATATAGTACTTTTATATAAAATACTATGAAACTTCATGAATATACACAAAGTCTCTCAGTTCTATAAATATTTTTACCATATTTAATTGGGAGGTGGACTTCACAATACATTGCATGGGACTCAGGGAAGGCATTTATCGTCAGGACATCTTTCGATTCTCCTGTAAGTTCAATATTAACGTCTTTGCTTGATGCAGCTGAATCTCCATAAACATAAACGAGAGCTCTGTCAGCATCTGGATATTCCTGGAACACAGATAAAATAAATACAACATAAAGCATTCATGGCATGTTAACAGCAATGCAAAAGTAGCATAAATGTTGAATTCTTGCAAACGTTCAAGAAAACTGTGTAAAATTTAACATCTGCAAATTTATATCTAACAACCATACTGACACTGCTGCAACAACGTCTTCTTGCTAAAAGCATTACAGTTGGTGAAGAAAACACTATTACATTTCTTACAAAAAATATATGACTGAAATCCTTCATGTAGGAGAAGTTGATAATCATATTAAGTGTTACATATACACTCAAAGACGCACAAAGACTGACTGACCATTACCATTTACAGTGGTCCCCCCGTATTCGCGGGGGATGCGTACCAGACCCCCCCGTGAATAGTTAGAATCTGCGAATGTTTGGAACCCCTATTAAAATGCTAAAAACAGCCTATTTTGTTAGTTACAACTCAAGTAAAACCCACTAAAAATTTTCCTACATGGTTTTTTTAATAGTTTTAACACAAAAAGTGCATTTTATGATGAGATTCATAAAAAAAACCAGGAATTTGAGGATGCATAATGGTCTACCTTTGTACACATTTATGCTTAATGGTCTACCTTTGTACTAAGTTTAACGTAGTCTCTTCTACCATACACGTACAAGGGTTAAGTTAACAAGGTAGTGAGAAACACTGACAGCCAGAAACACAGAAGATCCTTCTTCATGCTAATCTATACATGACAGTCTACCTTTGTATGTACTAAACTGAACTAAAATTCCTTCAGCAGTATAAGAGGACATCAGTGTCCTCTTATATAAAATCAATTCAACTGGGTATGAGACTTGCAATGAGAAGCTAAGCATGGAAAATATACAGGTTGTCAGACAGACAAACTACTTTCATGCACATCTTGGCAAGGCAGTCTACCTTTGTAGCTAGTTTAATAGAAATGCCTCCAAACATGTTGTGAAGACTTGGTAAGTGCAAAAGACCCACTGACAGACAGATGTATAATCTCCAATGTGTCCATTTATGCACGAATGTCTACCTTTTTACCAAGTTTAACAAATATCTCCTCAATCAAGTATGAGGAGTTGCACTGACAATCCCCCCTCATTATGGGACCACCTTGACGTGGTGAAAGGGCTCTCGAACCTCAGGAATCTCTTCCCAGGTTCGAACCCAAGAGTCCCATATGATAACATTATATATTTTTGAGTTAACTTCTATGGACTTTTCCATTTTTGCCAAAATTTTTGAAAGCAAATAAATGAGAAAACATGTCATGGCTTAATGTGGAGTTAAATCCGAAGCTAAAGTGAGAACTGTGGTAGATCCATCACCTACCCGACAATGGTTCGGACCTGTGTTTTTTTCCAGGCGGAACTATTCTGTGGAGCTGGACCAACTGGATTCCCAGGGGGGGCCTGGTCTTCTAGGAAATAAGAAAACTGCTCGGCATTCTATCCAGTTTGCTCATAATGTGATTAGGATGGGGATAATTGTATTAACGTAATACTCTTAGTCCTAGCAAGCGGGTTCTGCTTACACTTGGGCCATACTAATCATGTTATGCCATCCCCTTTTGGGGAGGGTAGGGATGCGGACATTTGGGAGTCCTTTCTCACTTGTGCCATTGGCGGAAGATTTAACTTCGCGAAGGGCCCATGATATCTTTTCAAGATTTTTTTTTCTTTTTTTTTTTCATAAAACTCAAAATTTATGAATATTGAAATACGTAAATGATTTGAGTACCCCTGGACCCCATGATGGAAAAACTATGGCACAGTTGATGATTTTGGCATGTCACTCCCGAATTTCCTTGGTACTGCCACAAGTAGTGAAAGTACTATAAATGATACAAAGGAAAACCCTGTTCCAAGTAAAGCAGCAGAGGCAGAAAACCAAATAGAGTGCATAAATAAAAAAGAAACAAAAATAAATTGGTAAACTCCAATATCGTAACAATGGAACCCTATATGATGAACAATAATTCTGAATTAGAGACAAATAATCCTCCTAACAATACAGAAAAATATAAAAATCATAATAGACAAGCAACATACATAAAACAGGGACCAAAAAGAAACAAACTTAATCCCACATCAGTACATTTTGATGACCTCTTTGGACCAAATAACTGGTCAAGATTTCTAGTCCTCAAAGCTGACAACAAAGTCTCAGCAGCGATACTAGAAAACAAATTACTTAACATATATCCAACACAAGACATGGAATGCAGACACAACAAGGACAATGAATGGCTTATCCTAGTAACCAATAAAGAGCAGTCCACTGCCTTTTTAAGTATAACAGAAATAAATACGTATATAAAAGTAACAATTACAAGCCACGAAACATTGAATTATGTACAGAGTACAATCATCCTACCCAATAGCGAGCAGGAGCTTCCTTCAAAACAACTACTGCTAGACTCTTAAAATCGAGATCTAACAATATTCACGATTTACAAATATACTCGATTTCAAGTAGGAAAGATTAAAATAAAAATATCAACATTGCCAAAATAAAATTTACAGGCCAAGACCTACCATTTAAAATAAAAATTCTTGGACAAAATAGAGAAGTTCATCCTTTTGTTCCAAAACCATTACAATGTACACAGTACTCAAGGTATGGACACACATACAAAAGATGCCGTAATAAGGCTATATGTGCAGTCTGTGCATCAGATGACCATAACACTAATTGGAACTGTAATCAACCAAAATGTGTTAATTGTGGACTAGCCCATCACGCAAATCTAAGGAGTGCTCATTTTACCATATAACACAGAACTTCATGTTGTTAATAAATAGGACAGGAACGTCAGTCATGGAAGCCAGACTTGAGCTAAAAGTAAGAGGAGTTAATAATCCATCCAAAACCCCCACCTTTTCAAATGTGACTAAAAATCAAGATATCAAGCAGCACAATAACAAACAAGATAATATAAACATAGAAACTAAATTTAATACTAATAATACTGAAACCCAAAATAAAAGTGATATTACAACAACCAATACCACCACTAACATAGATGATTCAGTTATCCACGGAAAAGAACTTCCAATGGAAGAGGAGTTAAATAATGATAATTATCGAACTGGCAAAAAGAAATTCTGGAAAGAACCCCACCTAAGGGAAAAAAGTAATATTGAAAATTACAATCAATCCAAAGAAACTCCAACTACACCAGGAGAACATTTTAAAAAAGATATTAAACTAACCTCAGCACAAGTGGAAATACACAATTACCCTCAATCTCAATCAAACAGCCAACATCTGGACAGTAAAAGATCACTCTTTACAATTCCCATCAAATAATTTTAATGAAAACCATACCATTAACCAAACAAAAATAAAATAAACTATTACCCCCCAACCATCCACAAGACCCAAATATTCCATTAACAACAACAAAACAAATAACCCCTCAAACCAACAGTCCTTATCACTACAGAAAAGGACCAATAAAATTACAAAACCAGAAATTTCTAAAGCTAGACCAAATACTTCTGAACCAATAATTAACATTACCAAACATGCTTCATCTTGTGGTTGTAATGAATGCTTTGTAAGTACATATAACCAACTAACTACCAAGACAGAGGACACATACGAAATTGTATAGACAATTTTACTAAATTAACCCTTAAACGCCGAAGCGGTAAAAAAAAAAATGTCTCCCGTGTGCCGGAGACGTTTCAGAGTGAGCGCGGAAGCGGAAAAAATATTTTTTTCAAAAAATCATAGCGCGCTTAGTTTTGAAGATTAAGAGTTCATTTTTGGCTCTTTTTTTTTGTCATTGCCTGAAGTTTTAGTATGCAACCATCAGAAATGAAAAAATTATCATTATCATATATAAATAATGCGATATATGATAGCGCAAAAATGAAATTTCATATATAATTGTATTCAAATCGCGCTGTGCGCAAACGATTAAAGGTAACAAGTTACTTTTTTTTCGTTGTAATGTACACTAAATTGCGATCATTTTGGTATATAACAAATTGTAAAACGATAAAAGCAACACAGAGAAAATATTATCACAAAATAATGCATGAATTCGTAACGCACGGACGTAAACATATTTTTTCAAAAATTCACCATAAATCTAAATATTGTCCTAGAGACTTCCAATTTCTTTCAAAATGAAGACAAATGATTTAATATTACTATACTGTAAGAATATTAGCTTACAAACGCAGTTTTCGACCATATCTGACGAGTTTAAAGTTGACCGAATGTAGAATTTTTTTTTATATATATTTTTTATATGCAATTATTTTGGAAATAAGAAAAGCTACAACTTTCAAATATTTTGCGTTTTATTCTACATGAAATTGCGCACATTTCCATATATAAAACTCTATGAAATGCCTAATATGAAACGGAGCAAATATTCCGAGAATGGGACTTACAAATTTCGGAGATTTGTGGCGGAGAATCCGCGCACGGAGGGAGGGAGGAAGTTTTTTTAAAAATTCACCATAAATTTAAATATTGTGCTAGAGACTTCGAATTTGTTTCACGATGAAGATAAATGACTGAATATTACTAGACTGTAAGAGTTTTATCTTACAATTGCGTTTTTTTTCGACCATTTCAGTAGAGTCAAATTTGACCGAACGTGGTTTTTTTTCTATTTATCGTGATTTATATGCAAATATTTCAAAATGAGAAAGCTACAACCTTCAATTCAAATATTTTTTGTTGTATTATACATAAAATTGCGCACATTTTCATATATAAAACGTTATGTAACGGCTAATTTAAAATGGTGCAAACATTACCACAATCGCACGTATGATTATTTTTTCGGACGTAAAGAAATGTTTTTTTTTTTCATAAATTCATCATAAATCGAAATATTGTGCTAGAGACTTCCAATTTGTTGCAAAATGAAGGTAAATGCTTGAATATTACTAAAATATAAGCATTTTAGCTTACAATTGCATTTTTCGACCATTTCGGTAGAGTCAAAGTTTCCCGAACCCGAAGTTTTGAAAATTTGTCACTTATCATTTTTTATATGAAAAATATTTCAAAGCTGATAAAAGCTACAACCATGGGTTTGTTTTTTAGTTGTATTGTGCATGAAATTGCACACATTTTTCATATATAAACTTTTATGTACGGCTATTTAAAATGGTGCAAACATTACCACAATCGCATGTATGATTATTTTCGGAAGTGTTTACTGCGCGGACGTAAGGAAAAAAGTTTTTTCATAAATTCACCATAAAATCGAAATATTGTGCTAGAGACTTCCAATTAGTTGCAAAATTAAGTTAAATGATTGAATATTACTAAAATATAAGAGTTTTAGCTTACAATTGCGTTTTTCGACCATTTCTGTAGAGTCAAAGTTGACCGAAGGTTGAAATTTTGGCACTTATCGTTATTTATATGAAATATCTCAAACTGGATAAAAGCTACAATCATGAGTATTTTTTTTTTTGTATTCTACATAAAAATGCGCACATTTTCATATATAATACTCCATGTAACGGCTAATTTAAAATGGTAAAAAAATTATGTCAAAGTGACGAAATAATTTCCGAGATGTGTCACAGATACTTTTTAGTGCGGCAAGAAAGAAATTCGCGCTTGCGCGCCTGCGTAACGACTGTAAACAAAACAACACCTTGATCCGTGAACTCCCAGCATCCCCCAAGGCGCGAGATTCAAGAGTTTTCGGCTGGTAGGCCTAAAAGTATTTTTCCGCGAATTTTTAAAAAAACTTTTGTATGTCGACGTAAAATACGTCCAGTCGGCACCCGAGAGACAAAAAATGTCGACGTAAAATACGTCCAGTCGGCGTTTAAGGGTTAAGGAGGTGCCCTTTAACACCCCAACATGAGAACGAATTATGTTCTGAATCCTCAAAATACATAAAGGAAATTATAAAATAAAAAATAGACCTGTTAATATTCAATTATGAAAAACAAACAACTGCAGAATGTAATAATAAAAAACTAACATATCAAATGCAATGATTAAAAAACCACAATAAATTCAAATGCATATAAACTACGAGGCAAAGTAAAATCAGCAATCAATTTACAGAATTTAACACCAATTCCTCCCAATAATGAAATATAAAATCATTCAATGGAATATAGTAAATGGTCTCTTAACCCGACTACGTCTGGGTGAATTACAAAGAATCATACGAGACCACAACCCAATGTGCATATGTCTATAACATATAGGAAGTAACCCTACAAATATCCAACACTATAAAATTGCCTGTTATTCACCAACTAACGGTGGAAAAATAGGCACAGCCATATACGTTCATAATAGCATTACATATGAACCTTTCGACATACCATCTATGCCATATCAAATAACATCAATTAAACTGTATATGACTGACAAAAGTAAAATCACTATTGTAATTTATATAACCAACCAAATTTCAATGCAAATTTTAGTGATTTTTCTGAACTTATTAGCAAAAGTATACAGGAACCCCTACTTATAGTAAGAGATTTTAATGCACATAATCCATTATGGGATACAGTACTAATAACCCCACTGACACATCCAGAATCAACATAGAGAATACTATAATGAAACATAACCTGTGTTGTCTCAATGAAAGTGAAGTTCCAACATATTTTTCAAATACACATCTAACCTTTCGTCAACTGACATTTCATTATGTTCAAATGATGTAGCCGAGAAATTTGAATGAACGTCCTAGACGATTCATAAACAGGTGACCAGTTTCCCATCCTCTGAACTACTTAAGTAATATCAAAATATTGCCACCTACAAGATATAATATTAAAAAAGCTAACTGGGATAAATATTTCCTATTCACTCGAAACATACCACCATTCCCACATAATGAAGATCACAATACAACATGTGAATCCTTCTCAAACTTCATAATAAATGCTGCAGATAAAAGTATTCCAAAAACCAAATCACATTCCACAAAATCGCCTGTCCCATGGTGGAACCCAACCTTAACAACCTTAAGTAAAATAAAACATATATTGGGTCGCAATCTTAACAGACTCAAAACTCGCCTTGAATCACTGAACAAAATGCCCTATAATATAAACATATTAAAAAAAATAGTTATAACAAACATAACAATTAACCACATTAAACCACTATATAACAAATATACAGCCAAATTTAGAAAAACAGTAATACGCAGCTGAAAAAATCGCATCATAGAAGGAATATGTCTCAAACATATCTTCAAACACATCCATAAGGGATATCTGGCAAAAGATAAGGAAAATCAATGGAAAACACATAAGACCTCCAAGAAGTGCAATACAATTAAATGGAAAAATATACCATGATACTTATGAAATATCAAATATAATTGGAAAGCATTTTGAAAACATCAGTGCTTACTCCAGCCTAGATACACATTTTCAAAATATCAGAAAACAAGAAAATATAATACTCAATTTTGAAACTCTTGAAGACCTGGAATATAACTATATTTTTAACATGGATGAACTAGATAATGCCATCAACTCTTGTCATCCCTCCGCACCAGGATATGATAAAATATCATTTGAAATTATAGAAAAATTAGCTCCTATAGCTAAATCATATTTATTAAAATTTTATAATAGTATCTGGCTAAAACGTGTCTTTCCTGATAAATGGAAACATGCCATAATAATTCCAAGATGCAAGTAATCCATCCAATTATAGACCGATATCTATAACAAGTTGCCTATGCAAAATCTTAGAAAAAATGGTTAATGCACGATTTACGTATGTAATAACCAAAGAATCCATTTTAACACCAACACAGTCTGGTTCAATAGCTGGCAGATCAACCCTAGATCCCTTAACACATTTAGAAGATCATATCAAAAAAGGCTTTGAACAAAAGAAATTCACAGTAGCTACATTTTTTTATATAGAAAAAGCATACGATACAACATGGAAACATAACATCATGCAAAAACTCCACTCCAAGGGACTAAGAGGCCACTTATCAATATTTATTAAGAACTTTTTAACTAACAGAACTTTTCAAGTAAGAGTAGAAAATTCCTACTCAGTAACCTATAAACTGGAAGAAGGAATCCCTCAAGGTAGTGTCTTGAGCTGTACATTGTTTGCTTTAGCAATCAATGACATTACTATAAATTTACCAAGTGGTGTAAAAAACAGTTTATATGTTGATGACTTTGTCATTTACTATACCAGTAGTAATTTGAGACATGCTCAGAGAGTTCTCAGTACTGCCATTTCAAATATATGTAGTTGGATAAATTCAGTTGGATTTAAATTTTCAAATGATAAAACAAAAGCAATCGTCTTCTACAAGGACAAAAGATGGATGAAGAACCAGACAATCAAACTTCACCTTTATAGCACTGAAATACAATTTTGTACAAAAATCAAGTACCTAGGAGTGATATTTGATCAATAGTTAAATTGGAAAGACCACATCAAATACATTAAAGCCAAGGGCATCAAAGCCCTTTCCATATTAAAAAAGTTATCACACACTAATTGGGGAGCAAAGCAAGACATTTTATTAATGATATTTAAGGCAACAGTCTTATCCATAATAGATTAATGCTGTCCGATATATTCATCCGCCTCAGAATCTGCATTAAAATCTCTCGATGCAGTGCACCATGAAGGCGTGGGATTGTGCACAGGAGCATTCCAATCGTCCCCAACAAACTCACTTTTGGTAGAGGCAGGTGTTTTGCCCTTAAAACATCACCGTATTTTGATAACAATACGAAGAGGTCTTTCAATGCAAGCGGGATCGTCTCCTGTAGCTGACTGCTTCCAAAACTGTAATCCAGTAACAGCAGTTAATAGTACTAGCTCTTTCCCAAAAAGAGCTAGATACATAATGAACTTGCATAACATGGATCCAATTTTTCACCCACCAATAGAATTGCCACCACCGTGGATTTTAAATCGAATAAAGATATGTACCTCCCTTTCTTACCTACTCAAAAAGCAAATGACAAGTACAGAAATGTACAGCAAACATGCTTTGGAGCACATTAGAAGGAAAGGAAACAAATTTATGGTATATAAAGACGGCTCCAAAAAATAATGTTGGAGTAGGAGCATCTGCATATTCGAAAAATATGTTAATAAAAAAAAGCCTACCTTTAATATCATCAGTATTTACTGCTGAAGTCACAGCCATACAGATGGCTCTTGATAAGATATCTGAGGCAAAAGCAAGTGTCTCTTATTTTCAGTGACTCACGTAGCGCTATAGATGCTATAAGACATGCTATAAGACGGTATAAATCAGGAAACCAAATAGTGCAGGAAATACAAATAAAAATTCATCAACTCCTCCAATCAGGATTATCAATGGAAATATGTTGGATCCCAGCACACATGGGAATGAAAGGAAATAAATATGCAGACTCAGCTGCCAAATTAGCCTGCGCTATCCCTCCAACAATTACACATGCCCCATTGTCAGACTGGGTAAAATCTGTTAAACCATTGATTTATCAGGATTGGAAAGGAGAATGGGCCTCGGTGCCAACAACAAATAAACTTAAAAATATAAAAACTGACGTGTATGCATGGAGGACATCCTCACAGGAGGAAAGATCAAAAGAGGTGATACTAGCAAGGCTCCGTATAGGACACACAAGATTCTCGCATGGTCACTTGATATCAACACCACATGCTGACCCAATGAAGTGTAGCAGATGTCAAACACCCATGACAGTACAGCATTTACTTGTTGAGTGCCCAAATTGGACCCAGCAAAGATCTATTTATCTATGGAATTCAAAAATGAAAAGTATTCTTGCTGAAAGCAAAGATTTTTCAATTAATAACATCATAAATTTTTTAAATAAGACAGGTTTCTCAAAGTCTAAATTCTTACAAAATTAATTAATTAATTTATTTTTTATTTTTATTCTATTTTTCATTTTGTATTTTTTTTTCTCAAGATTGATCCCTGAGAACCAGCCCGAGAAGAGTCTACTTGAGACTCAGAGGTCTGGAAAAACTAACCCCTATGAATAATAATAATGCACTGACAATCTAAGTGAAAGAGGGAAATACAAGCAAGTCTACCTTTGTGCAAAGTTTGACAGATATCCCTTTATTCACATAAGAGCTGTGACAGTAAGTGTGACAAACAGTGATGGATATATGAACAATATCCCTGCAAGCACATGTATGTGTATCTGTCTACCTTTGTCTGAAGTTTGACTGAAATCCCTTCAGTAGTGTAAGGGGAGCCGAGATAATGAGTCAGGTATGGGACATGAAGCTGGACAGCTAAAAGGCTGATCTCTTATCATGCCGATCTATGCTTGAAGACCTTAATTTATCCTAAGCTTGACTAAAATCCCACGTAGGAGTAGCTCTGATGAAAGCATAGGTGTGGCAGACAAACTGCTGGAAAAACAGTAACCCCTACCTTTGTCAGAAGAAGACTAACAAACAGTGCATTTTAGGAGAATAAAATCACTGCTTCAAGGAACATCACTAGCAAAATAAAATAAGACCTTAGTCACCAGGACAAATTCAATCTTGAACTAGATTACACCAAAACTGACTCCAAAGACCTTAAGCTTTATACATGAATCTTCCATACAATATAACATGCAGTATGAAGTGACAATTTCAGTTTCACAAATGTGGCATAATGAGCCCAACAGAGGGTACCTCAAATTAATGAGAGAGAGAGAGAGAGAGAGAGAGAGAGATGGAGAGGAGAGAGAGAGAGAGAGAGAGAGAGAGAGAGAGAGAGAGACTTACATGAGGATTGGCAGGTTTTATGATGCAGCCAACATTGCCTGTGGTACGAAAGGTTCCAAATCCAGGATTGACGTGAAATTCTTCCTTTCTTAATTGAACAAAACCATCAGCTTTCTGTGAGAAATATTGACAGCTTTGAGAAAAATAATTTTGCTTCTTTAGTGTTGCTCTGATGCATTTTGTCATGAAGATTGGATGTATTTTTCTTGTGATGACCCTCATTCTCTATAAAGTTTCAGCTTCTCTAACCAGGTCTGAAAGTATAGAATATGTGGTTAGTATTCATGTGCAAATCTCCCATAAATCAAGTTGTCAGATACAGCAGTATTTAGAATGCTATTTTGTAATCTGATTTACATGAAGCAAAACCATAATAGACTGTAATCCAATGTTTTGAATATGATTATGAAGAACTGATATTTATTTCCTCTGCAAATGCTAGGTTAACAATTTAACCCACTACCTAACACTAATGGAGGGAACTCTATTGGAAAACATTTTTGTGAGGAAGAATGACTAAAAAGGTGCAACAAATAGTAACCTAATCTCATTACCTTACCTAACCTTAGAGGTATAGCCTAGCTTCCAATTAAAGTTGCCTTCTTCATTTGACACACAAGTTAAACTGCTAAAAAGTGTTTGCAATAGAAATAGTATATATAAAAATTTTCATACTTATAAAGTATCTGAAAATGATATTGTTATGTTACAATAAAGTTTCATACATACTTACCTGGCAGATATATACATAGCTAAGACTCCGTCGTCCCCGACAGAAATTCAAATTTCGCGCCACTCGCTACAGGTAGGTCAGGTGATCTACCGGGCCTGCCCTGGGTGGCAGGACTAGGAACCATCCCCGTTTTCTATCATATTTTCTCTCTTCCACCTGTCTCCTGCGGGGAGGCTGGGTGGGCCTTTAATTGTATATATCTGCCAGGTAAGTATGTATGAAACTTTATTGTAACATAACAATATCATTTTCATACAATCAACTTACCTGTCAGATATATACATAGCTGATTGGCACCCTTCGTGGAGGGTAAGAGACAGCTTCTATATGGAATAGACAGGTAAACAACATATGTTGTAGGTATAAATAAAACCTTGGTTCCTACCTGATAGGTGGTAGACTTCGTGGGTGTTTGCCCAGTAGTCCTGCATCACCTCAAGAAACTTTAGCGAGATATATGATCTATGGCCAAGAGTTCTTGTGGGTCTGCCGATGGGGTCTTAACCCACTTACTCGGCAGAGCCTAAAAGGACTTTGTCAATGGGTGCTGATCCACTTATATGACATACACCTTATGAAGGAGCACACACCAATCCGACCACCTGATCCTAACCATACGTTAGAACTACAGATTGTTAAGAGTTATCCCCGAACTCGTCACAACAATCGTAACTCAAAATCACTACGCACACATACATAATTTTCAAAAATTATTACTCAACTAATTGGATATGACAAGAATTTTACTGAACAACATAGACGGCCGCCCGTGCTAGCCTAAGTCCTCTATTGTTAGAAGAGACTCGACCATATCCAAAAAGAAGAAAAGTATAACATTTAAGGATTGGTGTCTGCTCCCGTACCCAGAATCGTATCCGCTGATACGAAAGGACCTAGAGAAAAACACTTCTCATATGTCACACAACGCACGTCTTTCAAGTAATGAGATGCAAATACTGAGTTGCATCTCCAAAATGTCGTATCTATTATGTTTTTAACGACATATTCTTATGAAACAAGAGAGACGTCGCTATAGCTCTAACTTCATGAGCTTCTATTCTCAACAGTTGTAACTGTTCGTCAGGACAGCCTTATGAGTGTCTGTAATGACGTTTCTTACAACGAATGCCAGCGCATTCTTGGACATCAGTCTTGTGGGGTCTTTTACCGCGCACCAAAGACCTTGTCTAGAGCCTCCCATTCGATGCTTTCTCTGAAGGTAGAACTTCAGAGCTCTAACAGGGCAGAGAGACCTCTCTGTTTCTCTGCCTACGACTTGACATGCCTTTGACTTCGAATGACTTAGGCCAGGGATTCGTAGGATTCTCGTTTTCCGCTAAAACAGGGTCTGAAACGAGCAAATCGCTGAGTCTCCCTTGAATGCTACTTCATCCTGCAGAGCATGCAATTCCCTAATTCTCTTTGCCGTAGCTAAAGATAATAGGAATAGGCATTTTCGGGTAATGTCTCTAACGATGCCCGATGAGGAGGTTCGAATCTTTCCGATGACAGATACTTTAGAACTACGTCTAGGTTCCAGTTCGGAGGTACTGGTTCCTTATACTTTGAAGTCTCAAAAGACCTTATGAGATCGTGGAGATCTTCATTATCTGACCCGATCTAATCCTCTGTTCCTGAATACAGCCGAGAGCATACTTCTATATCCCTCTATTGTGGATACGGCTAGATGAGATTTTCCTCTACGGAATAGCCGGAAATCCGCAAATTTCCGCTATAGAGGTAGTGGAGAGACAACTTCTTGATCTACACCTCCTTCTAAATACCTTCCACTTCGACTGGGTATAACTTTCGTAGTGGAGGTTCTGCGTTCTCTCGCGATCGCGCTTGCTACTTCGCGAGAAATGCCTCTCGCTCTGACAAGTCTTTCGATAGTCGAAAGGCAGTCAGAGCGAGAGCGGAGAGGTTTGATGGTTGTATGAGAAGATCCGTCCTTCCGGGTAGGGATCTTGGAAAGTCCTACGCTTCACTCTACCACCTCCTTGAACCATTCCTGGGCCGGCCAAAAGGTGGCTATTAACGTCATCCTCGTCTCCTTTGACGCCACAACTTTTCATTACTAACCCCCGATTTTGAATGGGGGAGAAGCATAAACGTCTCTCGAGACAATTTAGCAGGAAGGGCATCTACCATAAGTGCTCTGGGATCTTCCACGACCGAGCAAAACATGTGAGCTTTTTTGAAATAAATGTTGCGAAGAACTCCACCTGAGGAGTTCCCCACAGAGACGAGAGATCGAGACACACTTCCTCGTGTAAAGTCCATTCTGTATGAAGGACCTGGTTCCTCCTGCTGAGCCTGTCCGCCCTCACATTCCTTTCTCCCTGTAAGAACCTTGTCATCAGGGAGATGTTACTGTGATACGTCCAAAGTAATAGGTCTCCTCGTGAGCTCATAAAGGAACGAGGAGTGCGTCCCTCCCTGTTTCCGAATGTAGGCAAGAGGGGTGGTGTTGGGCGTCAACACGTCCCCGTACTCCTCAAGAAGAAGGTTAGTCAATCCCTTCTAGTTAGACAAACCTTCTCTTCCACTATATTCGTTATCCGAGTTTTCCTCTAACTCGGGATCTAAAAGCGTCTCCGCTCTCCTTTCCGAACATTCTTCTTCTTGCGGAAACAAACTCCTAACAGGAGAGGGGCTAAGGGAATGATAATCCTTCCTCTTTCCCGCTCTAATATTCTTGGAAGGCGTCATAAGCTTCGGCTTCTCTAGAATTTTAGAAGACTCTTCATGCTTACATGACCGCTTCCCGTTTGCCAAGCGTCATGGATGACGTCTTTTGCTGACGTCTCGATGACGCTTCGCGCTTGGAAGATGCTCAGCTCTCCAAAGGCGTCCTCCTTGGCGTCATAATATTGGACGGAGCGTCATGTCTATGCTCCGTTTCCAATGACGCTTCGCTTCTAAAGACGTCTTACTTCTCTCTGGCGTTACGAAACTCTCGTAAGCACCTGTTCTCTCTCTCGCACTAGACGCTTCTGTAAGACGTTTTAGCCGTTTCCCGTCTGTATGACGCTTGTCGTTGAACAGGTAAGAGAGGACGAGCTTCTTAATTGGAAGCGACACGTCCTTCCGACGTTGCGTTCGAGATGACCGTTGCTCTTGAACTGCTATAATGATTCTCTTGACGCTTCTCCACGTCCAGTGCATGACGTCTTTCGTCATCACTCGTGGAAAAAGGCAAAGGGTACTTCCGCGTACCCTTCAGGTGACGCTGACGCCCCCTTCGCTTTCTTGCTAGAAGACGGAGAGTCATCTGAGAAACTCTCCGGACTAGAATCCCTGTCAGGCGTCATATGGCGCTTCAGCGGTTTCGACAAGTTCGATTCCCTCCACCCTCGTTTAGGTGAGGGAGAGGGAGAGGACGAGAAACACTCGCGAAGGACGCTTTCTATAGTGCCCTTGAGCCCGCCTGCAACGAAGCAGAGCTAGCTTAAGGAACGTCTGACTGTTGGGGATTCCCCACAACCTCCTTAAGGCTTTCGACTTTCCTTCTCCTCTGTGTTCGTGAGCTTGGAAGAGGTCTAGGCTTGGGAGTGTCGCAGGAGCCTGGCACCTACTGGTGCTTGGAGGAGAAATGTCTCATTTTCCCTTTTTTAAAGGACGAAAGGCGGACCTACCTCTCTTCTCTGGAGCCTTCCTTCTTGCGGGAGGTCTGGAGATCGGACCACCTCGAAAGGGCTGCGTAGAAGTGCTAGGTCCTTTCTTGTCCGATACTAAAGCAGGTTTCTTCTTCCTAGCTGACTGCGTCAGAAGATTCTGCGTCGCCTTCTCAGTTAAAGAGTGAGCCACGTCCTTCACTAACTTAGAAGGGAACAAATAGTTCGAAAGAGGTGCATATAGTAGAGCTGCCCTCTGCGCATGCGAGACTGCCTTTGTTAAGAAGGCGCCCTACACTGTCCTTTTCTTCTAAAGACCTGCTCCAAATAATGCAGAGACTTCCAAAGATCCATCTTGTACTGCTTTGTCGATGCACGACAAAATGCATAACAGGGCTTCAGGTTCGATTCCCTGCGAATCGTGAGCTTTCTTGGACATCACCCCAAGGGACCAATCCAAGAAGTTGAAGACTTCCAATACATGGAAAAGTCCCTTGAGGAGATGATCTAGTTCCGAATACTCCCAAGTAATGCGGGCAGAATTAAGACTAGGACGCCTTGAAGCGTCAACTAACGTCGAAAAGTCTGGCCTCTGTAGTAGAAGGGAGAGCGATACCCATATCCTCCCCCGTCTTGTACCATATGCCTCTTTTCCCAGCTAACCTTGCTGAGGCATGCAAAATACTGTCCTGGTTAAGTCTTTCTTCGACTTCATCCAGGCGTCTAAGGCGTGTAAAGCCCGCTTCATCGAGATGGTGGGCTTCATCTTCAGAAAAGACGAAGTCTTCTTCACCTTCGCACTCGAAAAGAGCGAGCGCGGAGAAGGAGGAGCAGCCGGAGTCAACTCGTCTCCGTATTCCTCCAGAAGCAGGGTAGTCAACACCTTATAGTTGGACAAGCCCTCTCTTCCAAGATCGTCATCATCCGAGTTTCGTTCGAACTCGTGATAATCCTGAGTTTCTGTTCTCCTTTCAGAACTTTCCTCTTCTGGGGGAGACAAACTCCTGATCGGAGAGGGGCTAAGGGAATGAAAGTCTTTCCTTTTTTCCCGTTCTGATCGACTTGGAAGGCGTCACAACCTGCGGCTTCCTCTCGCGCTTTAGAAGACGTCATGTATGACGCTTCCCGCTCTCCGAGTCGTCCATGTATGACGTCTCTTGTTGACGTTTAGATGACGCTTCGCGTTTGGAAGACGCTTCGCTTTCTAAGGGCTTCCTACTCGGCGTCCACAATCTTGGACGGAGCGTCACGTCTAAGCTCCTCTTGATTTTGACGCTTCACTTCTACAAGACGACTTCCGAGCAGGTGCGAGAGGACGAGACTTCTTAATAGGAAGCGTCACGTCCTTCCGACGGGGCGCTAAAACTCACAAGAGATGACAGTTTGTTCCTGCACCGCCATAATGATATTCCTTGACGATTCTCCGACGTCTAGTGCCTGACGCCTTTCGTCATCACTCGGGGAAGAAGCATGATGGGTACTTTCTCGTAAGCGTCAGGTGACGTTGACGCCACCTTCGCCTTCTTAATAGCCGACGGGGCGTCATCCGAGAAGCGCTCCGGCCGGGCTAGAATCATAATGTCTTGCTTCATATGACGCTTCAGCGGTCCTCGATAAGTTCGACTCCTTCCACCCTCGTTTAGGTGAGGGAGAGGGAGAGGACGAGAAACACTCGCGAAGGACGCTTTTTCTATAGCGCCCTTGAGCTGGCTGCCATGAAGCAAAGCTAGCTGAAGGGACGTCTGAACGTTGGGGATTCCCTCCGACCTCCTTAAGGCTTTTCGACTTTCCTTCTCCTCTGGGCATGTGAGCTTGGAAGAGGTCTAGGCCTGGGAGCGCCGCAGGGACGATCAAACGCCCCCTCCACAACACTGATAGGGCCCACTTCACTAAAAAGAAAATTTTCACTATCACTAGCCTTACCTTTCGAGTCCGCCATCTTGGACTTCATGTCTCGAATCGTCGCTTTCAGATTGGCGATTTCCGATGCCGAATCCGAAAAGACACTCTGAGAATGAGATTTATAGAATCTACAGTAGTAGGGTTAGAATTATTATTGAAAGGCTCAATAGGCCTTGAATTCACACCTTTCAGCCTTCTAACTCTATCCCTCTCTAACTTCTTCAAATAAGAAGTCAAAGTCTTCCATTCTTCTGCATTCAAACTCTCGCATTCCTTACAAGTGTTAATAGCAGAACACTGCACCCCCCTACATTTACGGCATACAGTGTGAGGATCAACCGAAGCTTTCGGTATCCTCACCCTGCAGCCTACATTCACACACCTTCTCACACTCACATTAGAATCAGACATACTGAGAAAAATCCAAAAGAGTTATTCCAAAAACAGTCCACAGTAGCGAATGCAAAAAGAAAACACGATCCAAATACGTCACCAAAAGTCGAAAAACGCTGATCAAAGTGTTGAAAAATGAATCCAAGTCAGGAGGTAATAACAACAATGTTGATACCACCGGCGACAGAGAAAATATTGATAGAAAACGGGGATGGTTCCTAGTCCTGCCACCCAGGGCAGGCCGGTAGATCACCTGACCTACCTGTAGCGAGTGGCGCGAAATTTGAATTTCTGTCGGGGACGACGGAGTCTTAGCTATGTATATATCTGACAGGTAAGTTGATTGTATGAAAAGCCAGTTTTAGAATAGATGTCAAAGGACTCATTTCAGGGCAATGGATAGGCTGCATTAGGGTAAATGACTGACAGGCGACACAGCGGCCACCTCTCTCGGAACGTGCCACTTCCAAAAAATGCACTGAAATTATGCCATTATTTTGTAATTAAGGAGAAAACACTTATTTAAAGAGTAGCGTAGAGGTCTCGGTGCACTGCCTGGATAAGCCACAACACTTGACTGATGCTCATGGCAGCGAATTAAAGTACTTTTTTGAGAAGGTGGCTGCATTCCAGAGTCGGTGGCCGTTGTGTCACTGTTCGGTCGTTTACCCTATGTACGAAAATCCTCAGTTTTAAAAATCCATTTCCTTAGTTTTTTAAATTTTGGCACCTAGGCAATGGAGATACTATAAATTTTTACTGGCCTAATAAACTAGCATTGAGAGAGAGAGAGAGAGAGAGAGAGAGAGAGAGAGAGAGAGAGAGAGTGAGAGAGAGAGAATACATTTACATGTGAAAAGGTTTAGGGTAAAACACCGCGTGGACTGGCCCAACTCACTGACTATCACGGCTGGCCTCCCTCCGAAAAAGTACTTTTAACGCGTCCTGACACCGGAGATGGTCATCAGTCACTAGTTGTTGTTGGCGAGAGAAGGAGCTAAAGACCGCTACTCTCCTTTCGTAGCAAGTATTTTCTCCAAAGTTAGAAATTAAGGCCATATTTTAAGATTTAAACAAGAGGGTAAGGAAAAGGGTGGCCAACGCAGTGCAAACTTCACCAAAACGCTTTCAAAATTTTTACTTACAACTCAAAATATTTAGAAGATTGATGCCATCTCGATGTTTGCGGAGTCGCATGTGTCAATAAACTTCCCATTTCCTGTGCTAAATCCACACACCACTTGTACCCATAGATGCTGGGGCACTTTCATCACAACAATCGTACACCTGAACTCTTACCAGCACTTATTTGTACTTATTCAAGGGGACTACGGCATTCTTTGCGGCGTTTTGCGCTCTTCAATTGTTTATCAGTGTTGTCAATTGGTATGTGTTTACCCTCCAAACTAGGTATAAGACTTACACAAAACCAGGAAAATAAGTGAAATTAGCATATCTTTGTAGGATATATACATATTACAGCAATTTTATCGTTACTGCATTACTATGACGACTAGAATTCATGGGAACAGTTTGTAAATGCATCGGCGTATGTGTGACGCTCCACTAGATTGGCAACGATGAGTAATTTTTCCTCGCGTCGTCTCGCATCGTAAAGTTTTTATAAACATCCGAAATATTTGTAATTTTTTGGGGTTTTAATTTGGTTGGCAAAAAATAAAAAGGGGAAAAAACCAAATTTTAATGACATGAATTAAATAAAAATTTTGAAGTAACGTTAAACTAAATAATGAGTAAAAGTAAATAATTAAGGGAATAAAACTTTGCACCTCATATTCAGTGTTGTCGTCTGCTGCTCGTAACTGTGTTTGTGGAGTGAGTACTTAGGAACCAGGAACAGCAACGTGGTTCAAGTGCAATGTGGAGTGAATCAAGACCAAAATGTGTATAGTAATTACAATCAAATAAGTACTGCGGAGTTTCAATTGTGATGGCAGTAAGGATAAAACCACCGATTACAAGGTAAAAACGAATTCAGTTCAAACCATGACCCCAGGAATAACAAGTTTCATACTTTCACTAATATAGGCAACAAAATGTTGTTTCATTGTGCTGATTACAACTGCAATCTTGAGTAAGATCAATAAACGTTACATATATAGTACGCTAACACTGTTCAAATGAGAGCTGGGAAGGCTGGGAAAGATGGTGGATTATCCGTGATTAGACCGGCCAGCCTGATGATAGCCGCCAAATTGGATTTCAAAACTGCCTTGAAAACATATTTTAGGAAGAGCGTCACATGCTTATTAGTTCGTATGGGGCTTTCATATATCATATTATGTTGACGAAACTTCAATCTTTTGAATGGTATGCTTAAAGTTGTAATTGTATTCTTGTTTCATCAATTAAATATCGAGTGAATAAGACCTGGCCAGCGTGATGACAATGGATCGTCCGTGATTGTTTACCCTAACAAAACAAAACCAACCCATGAGTACGCTTGCATATAGCCTAGTATATTACAGACAACCTAGCCTAGCTTAAGGAAAGAAAGAGAAGAGATAGAGAAGAGAGAGAGAGAGAGAGAGAGAGAGAGAATATCCCATCTAGCTAATTGTGAAAAGTTTTAACAAAACAAAACCAACTTCGACTATGCTTGCATAGGCTAGGTATACATTAAAGACAGCCTAGCAATGCCATGAGAGAGAGAGAGAGAGAGAGAGAGATTTGTTTGATTAGAAAAGGCTGCAGTGCATAGTCTTGATGTACTTTTAGTATAACCTTTTTCCAAATACTATATTAGGCTACACCAAATTTTCAATTTACCTAAAAGTTCTCTAGGTTAAACTCTTTAATATTCACAATTCCCACAAAATTAGTATAAGGTTACCTAAATTTACATAAAATTATATGTTAAACTTACACAAAATTATAGGTATGTTAAATTTACACTAAATTATAGGCTAATTTCATACATAATTAGCCTATAAGCTAAATTTAAAAATAATTAGATGTTAAATTTACACAAAATTATAGGTCAAATTTACACTTACCAAACCTTCGATCACCTTAGCTTTACGCAACCTGAACTGAAGAAGCTTTTGGTGCATTAGTAGTAAAGTCGAATTGAATTCTTTGCAACGGCACATTGAAACGTCACTCCAGTTTAATACATATTTATACTAGTTAATAACAAAAAACATCTCTGGTTTCCACCGTTTTGTAATAAACCTGTTTTGTCACAACCCATCGACAGACAAAGTTCCACCGGGAAATTGGTTTATATGTGGGAAATATGGAGGAAATATGCATATAACCGGTTTCCCCATGAAAATATGGAGGAAATGTGCATATAACCGGTTCCCAAATGAAAATTTGGAGGAAATATACGTATAATCGGTTCCTCATGAAAATATGGAGGAAATATGCGTATAACCGTTTTCCTCATAAAGATATGGAGCAAATATGCATATAACCGGTTTCCCACGAAATATAGAGGAAATATGCATATAACCGGTTCCCCATGAAAAAATGGAGGAAATATGTATATAACCGTTTTCCCCATAAAGATATGGAGGAAATATGCGTATAAACGGTTTCCCAATGAAAATATGGAGGAAATGTGCATATAACCGGTTTCCCCCAACTAACAGCTATGAAAATTACGATACTAATCTGTGGTTTCATGGGATTATGTGTTTCAATCAATGAGTATTCTTTTACTCGCTAAAAACATGTTTCAGACGCACATAATCGATCACTGGTATCACTCAGACAAATGCACTGAGGTTACCAAAGAGTCACTGAACTGAAAGATAAAATACGCCTGTGACTTAAAACGTACGAGTCCCCAACTGTGGACAACCTAAACCTAAAGTGAACAGCCGCCCTCGGCAGTCGGAACCTAGACTATTTTTTATAAGTGCTTCAGTAGTTGTATTAAAGTGCCCCCGTATTGTGGTAAGGAGTGTTTCTTCATTTATCAGCCTCAAGTCCTGAAATGGCAGACAGGCTGCGCATTTTATTGTCGCATTATGCCCTAGTACTAACTGAATGAATTAGACCTGAATAAATTAGAATAAATTGAGACGGGAGAGGTTCGAATTATATCTTTGTTTTAACTCACCACCTCCTATAGCTAAAGAGAGTTTTTGTGTCCAAAGTTTGTACGGCGTCTATGTTTGTGTCTTGCTGCTATATGTATGTGTAAGTGTTTACATAATAAAAATATGGAATGTTAGTCCATATATATATAAAAGTCTAAAACTAAAGAGGTCAACCAGATTGCTTGCAGGAATGTGATCAGACTAGAGACGCTAAAGATGACGTATACAATAAGTATGTAGGCTAAGTTGACATGCCGTCATCTGTAGTCATTCAATTGTTTATAAACTTTAGTCCAAGCTCCCTGCTTGAGACAACTACCGCCTACGTGATCTGTAGCGTGTCTCATTTGATTGTGTGTTCGTATGAAACTATGTCATTTGTAAGTATGTTCATATGTTCGAACTACTGTCTGTTCCTTCATAACTTGTAACAGAGATGGTAGACAGGCAGAACAGAGTTAGCTATCGTCATTAGAAGACCTGTACCTCTTTACCTAAGCTTTATCATGTAGAGGAATAGGATTAGCCATCATCATTGGCAGAAGCGATCAAGCTATCGTTATTAGAAGACTTGTACAATCATATCTGATCTTCACCATGTAAAACTTCAGAAGAATATATAATTTTTTATACTTAGTGTTTTCTACAAGAACCTCACCGAACCATGAGTTTAACACATCGTCGTAAAGATAATACCGACTTCGTAAGTGATCTACAAAACCCCAGACACTCCATTGAAGATGAAAGTGCAATACCAACCGACTTAGCGTATAGATTATCGCTAGTCCAACATTACCTCATAGGGAGCCTTATCATACAAGGCACAAGCCCTAATATATGTATGTACGTATGTATGTATGTATGTGTCTAGAATGAACTTTTCACCTTCTCGACTTTTCCGGTACCTCAGGATCAATGCCAACCGGACTTGGCCCGTGGCACTTTTGGGCAAAAGGGATTACAATGTTAAAAACTGGAGCCAAAGTTTCCTCATGTAGAGTAGATCAGAGTTTGTGTAAACTATTGTCCCGGGTGGCCGGGACGGGACCACAATTGAGGTCTAAAGCATTAAAAATTTATATATTTAGGAAAAAAGTGACGGCTAGATTACCGGGCTGGAGCTCTGTAAATTAATATATTATCCAGCCTCACATAGAGTAGACTCCGGTGTCTATAGAGTTGACCTTTGACCCCATAAGTTTTTCACAGGAATATAAGAAAGATCTTAACTGCTGACAGCACTTACAAGTGCATTTAGGTGGAACAGGCGAGCAGTGTGGCCCATAGGCCACATTTTTTCAAATTTGCTTTGTAGAAATCAGTGAATCTCGAATTGTACGATTTTTGGAACTTACTCATCCCCCTACTGCCAGGCTTTGGAAATCTCTTCTTGAAGCTTTCGTTTTCCCTTACTCAATTTATTGGCAAGTCTCTCTCTCTCTCTCTCTCTCTCTCTCTCTCTCTCTCTCTCTCTCTCTCTCTCTCTCTCTCTCTCTCAACAAAGTACATTAAAAAAATAAATATTAATATATTAATATCAACACATTAATATATTTATGACTATGACCCCGAAATTTTAATTTTTGACTTATTTTTCCATTTATTCGTTTATTATCTTATTCTATTTGGCTATTTTGCTATCATTTGCCACCGGCGCAGTTTCATTTAAAATGCAGATGAGCATTCGTTCCCTGTGATTGTCTTATATCTTATTCTGCTCGATTGGCTTTATTGACATTTATATGCAAGCGCCAAGGAGTAATTAAAAGCTCACGCCCGTATCACTAGCTTCTTCAACAACGCCAACAGTATAGCCGTCTGAAAGGGCTCCTTCCCTCCAGCAGCCGTCCTTCAGACAATCACCGCGAGACGCTTCCTTCGTCAGGCACAGACTACCAATAGGGCCCTGACGCAATTAAGACGAGGGAGCAAGGATCTCTCTCCTTAAAATTGTATTATTGCAATGGGGGACGCGGGGGGAGGATTATTTATTCATTTATTTTATTTTATTATTTATTCTATTCTTTTTATTGCAGAGGTTGATGGGATGGGCAGCCTATTAATATCCTAATCCAGACCATGTTTAAAGGGTTCTCACTAAAAAAAAGTAGGATAGAAAACTGCAAGGAAGGGAAAACCAAAAAATAGGAGAGGTTATACACTTTTGGAATGACCCCCATGTGATCAAAATAAAAGCCAAATTGATTCGTCAAAAGTATAAAAAAAGATTAATTTGAAGAAACCAACCAATATTTTGCCCAATATATTGACCATTGTTGGCTGCAGCGTGGGTGAGAGAGAGAGAGAGAGAGAGAGAGAGAGAGAGAGAGAGAGAGAGAGAGAGAGAGAGAATCATATAATCCTTCTGGGTGTACTCATTCTGCTTCTTGGTTACTGAGCAACTTATTCCAGCACCTCTCCCACCAGATCTTTCGAACTACACATCCTTGCCATTCTCTCAACCTGACCAGACCATCTTAAAACACTCAGGTTCATATCATCTTTAAGCTTTGGAATGATGCTTAAAACACCAGCACCGTATCCTTGCCTGGCAACACCTGAAATTCGACGTCGTGTCATTCCGCGGATCTGAGGCTCGAGAATTGGAACTCAGTCTCAGAACTAGGGCCCAGTCTCAGGACTGGGACTCGAAAGAAACTGATCACAGGCACGTCTAGAGGACCCAGGAGGACCTGAAACGATGGTTAAAGTTAGTCGACTGGACAGAAGTGACGTTGTTTATCTCCAACGCAAAGGTATCTTGGTAATACAATATTATTATTATTATTATTATTATTATTATTATTATTCAGAAAATGAAATTTATCCGTATGGAACAAGCCCACCAAGGGGGCCACTGACATGAAATTCAAGCTTCCAAAGAATATTATGGTGTTCGTTAGGAAGAAGTAAGAGGAAGTATAGTGAAATACAGAAAGAAGATATCCCACTTATCAAACAGGAAAAAAACGATGAATCAATAAATAGATAAACAGATCATAAAGTATTAAAATGAAAGAAGAATAGTAATAGGGTAGTAATACATAGTATCTTCGCTTGAACTTCTGAGGAAGAATTTCCAATTGCACGACATCCTCTGAAGGGAGGCTGTTGTTCCACAGCCCAACGGTGAGAGGAATAAAGGACCTCAGGATCCTTTGGTGTAATCTCAAATTATTCGAGAGGTAATGATGCCTCCGAAGATGATCAGCTCCAACTGGAGTCTCATTCTCAATGTTCTTGTCTTAGAGGACGACGCGAGGCAAAAGGGATTGTGTAGAAAAAAAAAAATTAAAACTGAACAATCAAAAACAAATATTGAAACTGTAAAAAACATTGAAACTGAAAAAACATAAAAAAATGAAACTGAAAAAAACACTGAAACTGAAAAAAACATTGAAACTGAAAACAACATTGAAATTGAAAAATAAATTGAAACTGAAGAAAAACATTGAAACAAAAAAAAACATCGAAACTAAAAGATACATTGAAACTAAAAAACATTGAAACCGAAAAAAACATTGAAACAAACAAAAAAACGTTGTAACTGAATAAAAAACACTGAAACTGAAAAAAAACATGGAAAAGACATTGAAACTGAAAAAAAACATTGAAACTCAAAAAAAATTTGAAACTGAAAAAAACATTGAAACTGAAAAACATTGAAATGAAAAAACATTGAAAAAAACGTGGAAATTAAAAAAATCATTGAAACTGAAAAAAACATTGAAAATGAAAAAAATTGAAACTCAGAAAAACTGAAACTGAAAAAAAATTGAAACTGAAAAAAACATTGAAAAAAAATTATCGAAACAGAAAAAAACATTGAAACTGAAAAAAAAGACATTGAAACTGAACTAGTACAAATCCCCTTTGCCAAACGACCTAGACCTAGACTATTTTGAGACTCTCCTTTAGAGTCCCAGGCGTCCTCCGGGCAGTATAATCCTCGCCGACCTTTGTGCATTTGCATGAGAGAATTGCCATATTTATCTGGACAGGGCGAACAGAGCTGGACTCAGTCAACATTGCACATCTTTTGGTTGAAACGAAAGATGATCCATATATTAGACAGATCGGCAAATCGAGCAAGACCTTGCCATTGCAGAAACTGACGCAATCTTGCGACGGAGTTGAATTAGAGAAATAACAGGGGCGGCGCCCCATGTAGAGTGAGTGACATTTCATAAACTTCTAACCCTGGGGTAGGGTTCCCAAACGCCTTTTTTTTTGTTATATAATACAATGTTCCAAGAACTCATAAAGATCTGGTATTCACGACCTTTGGAGAGTTCAATATTGAAGGGGTTCATTAATACACCAAAGTACGTCATCAGCAAAAAAAGAATATATATAATAATATATATATATATATATATATATATATATATATATATCTATATATATTATATATTAATATATATATATATATATAAACAAAGGTACCATTACCTTCATTCCTTGAGAAATGCAACATGCCAGGCAGCTTTCCCAGTTTAGATCAGCACTGATTTCAATGAATTAAATGTTGACTCATAAATTTCTTATTATATTCACAATTCGCGATTAAATTTGCAAACAGAGTACCAGGCCCAAGCACAAATGAATGGTTGGCTCCACCACCTGGTGTATACCAGGTGTGACTTTTTAATTTAAAATGGTCTGTATGTTTGTATCTTAAAAAAGTAATGATGTGCAACAGATTAACAATTGGAAAAGCTCACTGGAAAAGGGGAATTCGCGTATATTGGAAAACAAATTGTAATGGAGGTAGCAGCCAATATCAAGAGGTGAGAGTAAGTGGTTCATACTGAATCCTAAAAAGACTAGAAGACGATTCTAGGCCTAATGGTGGCTGGGAAAGAATGCGACTTGAAACGGTAACACATCTAGGCCTATAATAATGGTGGCTTAAAACGGTAACAATGAAACTCAACAGGAGGGAGGGAAAACTAAACAAAACTCAACGGATAGTTTTGAAGTCAGGGGCACCTCCTGAAATCAGTATGGAAGGGGGTAGGCTATACCGTAAGAGACTGAAATATCACCGACGATGATACGGACGCCGCGAATTTTAATAAAGGACGCGACAGGGCCGAGGCATGAATAAGAAGGTCAAGAGAAGAGACCAAAGACAGCGAATATGCGATGGCTGGGTCGTGTCGTTAGTCGCGAGAGCATGAAATATGACGGCGAATCACGGAGGAGGAAGCACACGACGCAGAAGCAGAGGGATGTGGTGGAAAAATGACGAGAGGATTCTGGACTTTATCTTAAAAAGAAACAGCGACGAAGTTCTCCGGGGAAAAAAGAAGAAGAAGAAGAAGAAGAAGAAGGAGATACTCCAGCTTCCGACTTGACTTTAAGCTAATGGCATGCACGGCTCTGCCTCGGTTACAAAGATAAAGAGGGGTTTGGTTAAAAGTTATGCGGGAATGTTTTGTGATTTTGTGATATCTAGTTTATAAACTTCTCTAATTAACGGGGTTATCGTTGTGGAAAAGGGTGATGGACAAGAATTAGAATAAATAATTTGTAGTACTATAAAATAAGCTGACGATTAAAACTGTAAAGAAAAAAACAAGGGAATAAAGTTCTACACCTCACGCGAACAGTGTAGCGTGCCCGCAACTGCGTGTGTGTGGAATGAGCGCTTAGGAACCAAGAGAGAGAGAGAGAGAGAGAGAGAGAGAGAGAGAGGAGAGAGAGAGAGAGAGATGAATAAGGAAATGGTGATGCAAGCGTTCTTTAGCGCTCTCCATAAACAGGGACGCCAGGAAAATAAGAAAACTCGGGTTTTGAGAATTGTCATCAGGGTCTGTTATTTCAAAAGCTAGGCGGTATTCAACTCAAGACATTATATATAGATCCGTGTGTGTGTGTGTGTGTGTGTGTGTGTGGTCGCATCGCTTATCTGAGAATATAATAGCGAAATAAGTTCATCAATTGGTGGTTATCATCTTCACTTAAATAAAGAGAAACGACAAAAAAGAACACTATTTAGGAAAAAAATTTTTTTTGGAGTTTGTTGGGGAAATGCTTCCTTAAGATGCGTTCAACTTTCATTACGTAGATTTGTCAATACGAATTAATCGTTTTAATTCATAACTAAAACAAAATACAGACCCGTACTCGATACATTCATTTCTACGAAGTGTCTAAATGCTTCCCCACAAGTACAAAAACACTGGCCAGTGCAAAGTAGCTAATCTGAAAATAAATAAAGTATAAAATGCGTCGAACTTTCTTCGGAGCAATCGAGTTTCCCGTACAGTGTATAATGCTGTATGACCCGTGGCCCTTAAAGCTTTCAGCCACGGCCTGGCGGTGGCCGGCCCTATAGCTTTGCCAGACGCATGATTATGACTAACTCTAACCTTAGATAAAATCATACCTACTGGGGCTAGGGGGCTGCAATTTGGTATGTTTGATGAGCGGAGGGTGGATGATCAACGTACCGATTAACAGGTCTCTAGCCTCAGTAGTTTTTAAGTTCTGAGGACGGAGAGGAAAAGTGTGGACGGACAGACAAACAGCCATCTCAACAGTTTTCTTTTAAAACAAACTATAAAGGGTTCAAAGGAGGTTGCATAGATGCCTATGTCTATCAGTCTGTTTGTCTGTTCATTTGAGCACAAATATATATATATATATATATATATATATATATATATATATATATATATATATATATATAATAAAATCCAGATTTTTTCATTATCAACATAAAAAAATCAACCAATGTTGAATGGGGGGAGGGGGGGAGAAGAACTAGTTATGAAGAAGGCATCTGAATGAGAATACAAGTAATACTGACTCGTTGCGCAGTCAATAAAAAAAAAAAACCGTTTTCTTTGCATAGTCAGAAACCTAATGAAAAAAACCCGTTTTCTTTGCATAGTCAGAAACCTAAGCAAACAGCCGGGAGGTGTCTCTCTCTCTCTCTCTTTCTTGCTGAAACACTGTATTGTCTATTGTTCTGCGTTTCTAATCTTTCATTTTGCTCGCGGGCAAAAGCACCCACCACCGCCACAGGAGAAGAATCTATTGATTTCAGTCTTTTTACATAGTGGGAATTGAAACGGCACTTTGACGAGAAAGGAAGAGAAAACAAGGCGTGATCAGACCTCCTGTTTACTCGGGATGCGTGTGAGATTTTTCCCCTCACATGTAAGTTGTAAACATTATATTCCTAACTTAACGTGTATTAAAGCGTGCTAAAATCTATGGTCATATATCGCATTGTTTCACCAACGAAAATTAAAATAAATACGTTATATTTTATTATGAATAATTTTTCTGTACAGTTTAATATGCATATTATTTATTTTTTACATTTTCATTCTAATAAATAAATCATAAATATCCTACCCTAATATTCCTGTGTCTAACTCGACGCCGAACACCTTTTTCAGTGCTTTTTTTAGGGTCTTCCATAGACCATTCCTACCACAACCCCCCAACAAGAACAACAACAAAAACAACAAAGTAGTTTATAGGCTTACTCCCCGAGTAAGCAAAGATCGAATGGAAAAGGTCGACGATACAAGCACATCCAAACGTGAGAAAACTGACTCGCGAGGAAAATGAAATAAAATAGAAAGTGTGAACTGCAGACAGGAAAGGACGTTTGAAAAGTACCAGAGAACACAGATCATAACACTCGTACTAGCTGGTTACCAAGGAAATTTCGAGAATAAAGAAACAATAATAATATTATAAATAGTAAGGGAACGATGAACTCACGAGGAACGGAGGAGAGACATCAATGGCTGCCTTTTCAAACGACTATAAACGCAAGGCATACTGTAAGCACTGAGGAAGGTTATTTTCTTCTTGGTGCACTGTTTTGGGGCCTTTTACTTTTCATTATTTATTCAGACAGCTCTCTCAGGAGACAATAATAATAATAATAATAATAATAATAATAATAATAATAATAATAATAATAATAATAATAATAATAATAATAATAATATTAATAATAATAATCCAGTGGAAATTGTACCCATAATCATAGGAACACTAGGAGGCACGATCTCAAGATCCCTGAAAAGAAACCTGGAAAAACTAGAGGCTGAAGTAGCTCCAGGACTCATGCAGAGAGTGTGAGCCTAGAAACGGCGTACATAGTAAGAAAAGTGATGGACTCCTAAGGAGGCAGGATACAACCCGGAACCCCACACTGTAAATACCACCCAGTCGATTTGGAGGACTCTGATAAGACCGAAAAAAAATAATAATAACAACAACTTAGTACATCAATTTCCCCACCATGAAGAAATAAGCTATAGTTATATTAGCATCATGAGGTCAGCTTCATCAGGGGAAACTAAACCATTAATATAATTAAAAAAAGCCAAGGGGAAACTATCTTCCCCTTTCTTATAAATAATGCAGATACCACCCACGTGCTCAAACCACAATGAAGGTCTAAATAATAATAAATGAATTAACAATAGTTAATTAATATATATCTCTCTGTATGACAGAATGTGATACTACCAGTATTACCGTGAGAAAGATATCCACAAAGGAGCAAAAGCGGAGATAAACAAAGAATCCTCAAGAACAGAAGTTCTCCACTCGGGGTTCAAAAGAGACAGTTCCGAGAACTTTGAACAACTCCACCTTCACTCCTTTGTAGTAAAAGTAGTGTTTGGTGATGTTGAGACAGATTGGTAAAACTGTTAAGAGTTCCAACACACTGACTCCACTGGCTATAGCAGATGTATGTAACTGTGGTGGCCACATTTCCCTTTTTTTGTTTTGGTTTGTTTGTTTGTAAGGTGTTTTTTTTACGTTGCATGGAACCAGCGGTTATTCAGCAACGGGACCAACGGCTTTACGTGACTTCCGAACCACGTCGAGAGTGAACTCCTATCACCAGAAATACACATCTCTCACACCTCGATGGAATGCCCGAGAATCCACATTTCCCTCTTAACGTCTCGAATTCTTCGAGCTTTGTTGGGATATACTCGTCAATACAAAGCCTTGAGCTCCAAGCGCAAGAAATATGAAGAAATCATGATGTCCGGTAGCGGGGAAACGAACCCGCAATACCATAATCACGACGAAGTCACCTTGCTGACCTGACCACGAGAAGGATAAAAGTCTATTGCCTCTCGTATATACATATACCTGTCGTTTTCAGATATATCTATCAGAGCTGGAATAGACCCATCCTCACCATCGTAGCGAAGTGTGGGCAATGGTTTATTGCTTTTTAATGAGCATCCTACGATCATACCCTACCATATATACCCTAATGCTATTCTCCTTGAATTTTAATGCATTTTTATGTGTCTATTTAGTTATCTATCGTTTTACCTCCTCTTACTTCTTCCAGACGAACACCACATTTTGGAATTTCAGGTTCCACATGAATGGGGTTCATCATCTGAATAATAATAATAATAATAATAATAATAATAATAATAATAATAATGCGCAGGGAACAGATCGTCTTTGATACACGTTTTGTTGAAAATAATGGCATTTTTCAACGAATTAATCTTATGCAGGGTCCTTGGAATCCTTCTACACAACAACCCAGAGAAGACTTGAAAAGACCCTGAATAAGATTAATTCGTTGAAAACTTCCATTATTTTCAAGAAAAAAAAAATAATGGTTGCAGGTTCACAATAGTGTAGCATGTGAGTGTATGGTCTTTAATGGATATTAACTTGACTGAAGACGAACCTAGTACAAGGTTTCGAAAGCTTTTAATATCCATTAAAGACCAAATACTCACAGGCTATATTATTGTGGACCTGCAACCATTGTCATAATTTTTGACACGGAATTTGTTCCCAATAATAATAATAATAATAATAATCAGTGTCAGGTTGATGCGGGTATGGTCGTGAGTATGGTACTTAAGGGTACGCTGCTGCCATGGGAAGGAGTACATCCTGTGTCTTGTCTTGTTCGCTACACACACACACACACACACACACACACACACAGACGAGCACAGATAGGAGCAAACTGTTTATCTCCAAATCTTTCTCACCGCGATGAAGATAAAAGGTCACTCGAGCGTTCTTTGTGGGACGTTCCTCTCTCACATGTCACGAGGAGAGAAGATGGAGTAAGAGAGTTATGAACATAGAGGTGGAGGGCAGAAGAGGGAGGGGAAGACCAAAAAAGTTCAGGTGGAAAGGTAAATAATTGAATGACATGAAGGAAAAAGGGTCTAAGAGAACAAGATGTACAGGACTGTGGAAGATGGAGAAGGCTGCGATTAGAAACAGCGACCCCTTATAATAATGGGAAAAGCTGAAGGCGAAGAAGAAGAAGAAGAAGAAGAAGAAGAAGAAGAAGAATTTCCTCTCTAACATTTCCCACGCTCTAAGTGGGAGCAAAACCGATGCCATCAGCTGGGTCACATATATAGGTTGATCGAGCTTTAAATTGTCAAAATTTTAAAAAATGTTCTCAGATGAGTAAATGGCTTGGTTTTTTCTTTCTCTAAATGGGAGCAAAAACCGATGCCATCAGCTGGGTCACATATAGGTATCTGATCAATCTTACATTTGCCAAAATCTTAAACGTTTTGAAATGAGTAAATGTCTTTTTTTTCTTGGTGTCCTTGAATGATTCATGTCCTCCTGGCACGAATATCAATGATTGTCCTTCTTTCAATTCAGACTGATAAGATTTAATTCATTAACTGAACCAGACCAATAATAAACAAACCACTTCTCATGACGATAACGTCAAGCGTCTCCCGTAGATAAAATACCATAAAAGGAATTTATCGACAACTGCATCAGAAACTCTGAGTATTTATAAGACTCTCTTAACGTGTTGGTCTCTGTCCTTCACGGCAGCTCGGTACGGCGAGGCCTTCTTCAATTCTACTGCAGATTAGGTTCAGCTTGAGTATATAATTCAAGAATGGCGTCTTCTCGTTACGCCATTTGTCTGGCGTCCATCATTCTGATTTCCACCTCGTCTGGGGCAGGTCTCGGCGCGCATCCTGGTAAGCGCAAAGTATCGCGAATCAACGGGAATGAAAACGCGTCCAATGCTGTTTGTCCTGAACCAGAAGTCATCTTCCCCTGCGGGTGTGTCATCCCCCGGCCCCACTACGAAGTCCTGGACTGCTCCAACGTGACGAGCGAGAGGGAGCTGCGGTCGATTTTCCAACGAGACTTCCCGACGAATTACTTCAGCAAGTTCCTGATGGACGGAAACATGTGTAAGTGTTTACATAATAAAAATATGGAATGTTAGTCCATATATATAAAAGTCTAAAACTAAAGAGGTCAACCAGATTGCTTGCAGGAATGTGATCAGACTAGAGACGCTAAAGATGACGTATACAATAAGTATGTAGGCTAAGATAACATGCCGTCACCTGTAGTCATTCAATTGTTTATAAACATTAGTCCAAGCTCCCTGCTTGAGACAACTACCCCGACCTATAATTCAAACGGCCTACGTGATCTCATTTTGATTGTGTGTTCGTATGAAACTATGTCATTTGTATGTATGTTCATATGTTCGAACTACTGTCTGTTCCTTCATAACTTGTAACAGAGATGGTAGACAAGCAGAACAGAGTTAGCTATCGTCATTAGAAGACCTGTACCTCTTTACCTAAGCTTTATCATGTAGAGGAATAGGGTTAGCCATCATCATTGGCAGAAGCGATCAAGCTATCGTTATTAGAAGACTTGTACAATCATACCTGATCTTCACCATGTAAAACTTCAGAAGAATATATAATATTATGTACTTAGTTTTCTACAAGAACCTCCTCACCGAACCAACATGAGTTTAACACATCGTCGTAATAACCAACAAGATAATACGGACTTCGTAAGTGATCTACAAACCCCCAGACACTCCATTGAAGATGGAAGTGCAATACCAACCGACTTAGCGTAAGATTATCGCTAGTCTAACATTACCTCATAGGGCGCCTTATCATACAAGGCACAAGCCCTAATATTGGTGGCCAGCGTACCAGAAGAACTCTACAACGTCCTACGAAGAAAAAACCAGAATAATAAATCATGTATCATAAGAAGTCAACGACGACGGAAGCAGCAGATTCTTCAAGCAACCTAGTATCATCGTTAGTGAGCGACTTCAGAAAACAATAAGAACTTTTCAACGACGACGAAAGCAACAGATTCTTCAAGCAACTTAGTATCATCGTTAGTGAATAACTTCAAGAAACAAACCGAACGCGTCTGCAGCATCGGATCTTTCAAGGGCTCGAATCATCGAAACAACGCGCACGGGGGAAACTGAAGCCAAACCAGGTCATCCGCTAAATAGAGAAGGAGGACCAAGGCCGTGTGTCGTTATCAGAACACCGTGACTTCCCACAAAAGCAAGCTAAGTACAATTTTTTATTCATTTGGAGTAACTTTGAGTGGTTTCCTTTGCAGGTCGAATTTTGTTATTCCTGTGGCTGAAGTTACGAGACATTCTTAATCTTACTTTTTACAGAAATTATCTACATCATTGAGATTTCGCTACTGCGAGTTTTTATCTCTGAGTGTCTGTTTCCAGAAGTTCTACTGAAATAAATATCATAATCATATACTATGTTAATTTTATCATTTTGGGTGATTATTAATCTCTTACGTAACAAATCATATTAAACAGTGAATATGCGTTTACGCAGTGGACGTCTGTATTTATACAGATGCATGGATTTTTAGGGTCGTTAAGCACCGTAGTGATTAGACACAAAAAACAAGTGGAACACCCGTACAATCTATATAAATTAGAGGTAACACTATTTCGGGTCATGACAATAAATGCTCCTTTGCAAGTCCCGATCGCAGTTTTAGCCTTGAGTTTTTTGAGTTATATAAAATATCGAACCTCAATGACTCAACTCAACTTTAAAAATATGGCTGGATTGCAAGGAATAACATGTCTGTAAAAAAAACTTTCATTAGGCTAAATGCGCTGACCAGGATCCCTCACTATTTCAAATTTTAGCAAAGAATGAAGTACAAACAGTTAATATTGAATGCAGTAGTGATAACTTGTCTTATTAGTAATCGCTCAGTTCCTAATAGTTCGTCATTCATTGCTTTATACATAACCAGCAACATAATGCTAAAAACAATACGTTGCTGATGGTAATAAAGAGAAGGATCCTAATTATTACAAAAAGAAATAGAAACAGTAGCCCGTTCAGAATCAAACAAGCAAGCTCGGTGACTGTGTCACCTAGTCAAGCGGTCAAGGTCAGTCGAAAACTGCCGAAGTGTTCAAAGCATAGCAAATTCCACACAATAAGCGACTCTAGCAGAGTGGGGAAAAGCGATGTTGGTTTATACATGCCAATATTTTTTTTGAATTAAAAAGGATTTTTCCTATGAAACACACGACCGTATAAAGTAATCAGAGCAGGTTTTCGTTTTTTTTTAATACATAAGTTATTATAAGTAGTGGTGGATAAAGCAGACTGTACGCGCCGTAAAAATTAGAATATCTTGTTTTATTCCTTTAGTACACGTAATATCCTGTATTTACGGACTCACCGTCTGTTGTTTGAACTTCCCTAATGAGAAGTCCGGATAAGCGAGCGCTTACAGATACCTCTATAGTTATAAAAAACATTGATCTGTATCTAGTGTAATTGTAAGATATCCATCTAGGGATACACAAAATATTATCTTACATCCTGCAAAATAAGGCATGTTTATCAAAGGAAAATCCTATAAACCTTCAAACATATTAAAATCCGTTTGAACAAAAATGAGACAGTTAATCAAATAATAACTTATATAAAGGAACTATACATTTGTCTCATAAATCGTAACATTGTTCAAATGACCCAACAGAATTCTCCCACAACCGCAGTCGCACTTTGCACGCAAAATATCGAGAAGCATGCACCCTCGAATGTCTTAGTGCGTGTAAAAAGACTTTGCTGGGAAATGAAATTTTAATCCTTCCCGACACTCTGAAATATAACGATTTCCGCGAACAAAGCCCTAAAAGTATACATATCGTGGATACGGAAGTTATAAATATCGCATTTTTTATTGTTGCTAATTTTTAATCACGCCCAACCAGTCGTGGATGAATCTCTCTTATACTCTATCTAAAGTAATATCAGTAAAGTCATTCAAGCAGAGGTGATTCAGCAGAAATTTTTTTTATCTTTTACCTGAATACCAGGAAGTTTCTCCACTAGAGAGTGATCTCTGGGAAAAACGGATGTAATTTAACACAAAATACGGTCTAAGGACAAACATAAAGCTATATACGTACCTTCGTATAGACTCTCAATGAAATTTCAAAATAGAGATAAATGACGAAGTTGAAAAATGTTAGTAATAGGAGTCATTAGGAAATCAAATAGCCCATATAATTTTTCCCTCAAACGTCATGCCATAAAAGATCGGACTTGGCGTATCTGCGTAGATTTCTGTCGCTTAAACAAGGAAACGACTCCCGATAGTTTCCAGTGCGATGTACCGACGACATCTTATCTCTGTTAGGTTAGAATAAATTTTTTTTTTCACCAACTTGGACTTACTTAAAGGCTTTTACCAGATACCATTACCTAAGTGATTGTACCTCATACACAGTTTTCAGCACACTCAGGGGACATTATCAATTTTTACGTATGCCTCCGGCTTACGTTGCGCCCCAAATTACAATATAGTGTTTGGAGACTTTTAGGGGATACCCTACATGCCTATATGGATGATCTTGTAATCTTTTCTAATACCTTAGAAGTACATTCACATAAACTAGAGCTAGTGCTACAGAGACAAAGACAAATAATCTCAGAGTAAAATATCTAAATGTGAGTTTTAAAAACCGAACATGTTTATCTAGGTTTTATGTGTCTAGTCAAGGTCTTAAAGTAGTCCATGGTAAGGTGTCGGCTATTCATAACTTTCCGGTACCTATTAACGTAAAAGGGGGATACAGCACTTTGGCGCTGTAGTGGGTATTACAATCGTATGTAAATATGTAACTCTTCAATCATGACAGCTCCTTTAACAGATCTTACGAAGAAGAGCGTAGATTTATTATGGTCTGAAAAGCATCAACAGGCGTTCGATATCTTAAAAGCGGAATAATGCAGCTCACCTAACTTAAAAATCCCTGATTTAAATAAGGAATTTTTTTTTTATTGCAACAGACGCCTCAGACCAAGGGGTAAGAGGGTGGGGTACTATTTCAGTAATATGATAAACAGTTCTTTCCTATAGCTTTTTATTCACGTAAACTAAAGCCCTTTGAAAGTAAATATGCAGTAATAGGCAAGGAAGGGCTAGGTATCTTTAACACTAGTACATTTTAAGTTCATAATCTATGGTCTAAGGTATCCTGATAAAGTCTTTACTGAACATGAGACCTTTACCGAGTTTTTCAAAGGCTTTAATCACAGTCCAAAAGGAACTCGGTGACAAATGATCATTCAGGTCTTTGGAGCCAAGTTAAGATATCTACCTGGGAAAGCAATTATCATAGCTGACGCATTATCCCGCAATCCAGCACCATACAGCAAAGAACCATTAATTGGACTAAAAGATATAGAAACATCCGTGCCTATTGTTAAACCCGTATCTAAACAAGAAAATTCCTTAACCCAAGAGATCGCGAGCATTGAATATCTGGGTCGGAGCGCAGAACTGTTACAAACTGAACAAAGCAAGTGTCAACAGCGATAAGCAAAACAATAAACACCAAACAATAAACACTTCGAAACGGAAACAGAGTCAGCAGCAATAAACACCAAACAATAAACACTTCGGACGGAAACACGGTCAGCGGCTAAGCAAAAAAAAAAAAAAAAACAATAAACACTTCGAGCAGAAACCCTAAAGCAAAAGTATATTTTAGGAATGTGTATCAGAATAATGTAATCAAATGTAATATTATATGTAGGTCCGTGACGAGGAAAACCCGAAGAACACAGCAGATGACTAACGACCAGGTAGTAGTAATAATCTCTTTCATACCAATTGTCCTAAACTGGTTGCATTCCGTCATCCAGGGTTCCTTATTATGTCACAGAAAGCCAAATCCATGTTTTACTGGCCTACAATGCTTACAGATATAAAAAGCACATAACTGATTGTAACACGTGTCATGAAAACAAGGGACACACTAAGACACCTGTCAGTTAAGGGCCTATCCTGTGCAATCAATCCTTGAAAGAATATACGTAGAATTATTAACAGAATTACGAGTCTGACAGAGGGAATAAACACTTCTTAGTGTTAATAGTTCCTTGACACGTTATATAGAATTAATAGCACTAAAAACAAATACCGCAATTGAGTGCGTTAGGAATATTTATGAGTGCTAAATCAGTAAATATGGAATTCAACACATAATAATCTGTGACTCGGGTGGTGTAAATCAATAATAATCTCCTTAACACGTTGTGTGAATTCCTTTCCATTAAGAAAACCAATAATATATTTTATCACCCAGAGTCAATCGGTTTGGTAGAATAACTGATAATTAAATAGGAAGTGTCAATGTCTTACGAGTTACAACTCGTGATATTGGATCCGAACTGGATTATAGCGGTTCTCGCGGTTTTAAATACCTTTCATCATATCTTGTATCTATAGAATTGATGCCGCAAGTAGCCTTATACGGTACGCCGCTAGAACACTTTTCCACATATTCAAGCAACCTTAATTTATCATATATATATATATATAAATAAATAAATATAAAAGAAAAAAATAAAATAAATATGGATACAAGTGGAGTCAATATAATACACTCTGTAAGAAGTCGGAAGGGTTACAAATTATAATAAAAAAGGAATCACGATAATATCAATAAGCAAAACGTAACCATTAAATATCCAAATATATATGCGTAAAGATTTGAACTCTAACTTAACGCTTAGTAAGGACAAATAGCTAAAGGTTCAAACACATCAAAAACCTACTGACATATTGTTCTGTCCCCGGTGATTTATATTCGTAGTCAATGAAAAAAAAAAATAATAATAATAAATAAATAAATAAATAAAATAAAATAAAAGAGATTTTAAAGTCAGGAAGTCTAGAAGTGAAAATCTTATCTATGGAATAATCCTATATGAATCTTATACAGGGCTAATAATATATATAGAATTTGTATGGAAACCTTTTTCATTAGTTTCAATAAGGAATATTTAATTTAACATAATCATGCAGTTTTCCAACATGAAACTAATATATTGTTTCAATTTTGGTATGTTTTTTTTTTTTTCAGACATTCTTTTCGTGTGGGTCGAGTATTAAAAGATAATAAATTTATCCTAAAGTCGTATTTATTACAGCAAGTAACGTAACTCTTAGCTGGCTGAGAGCAATCTCCTGCCAAGTGACGACGTCATCATTGCCGTATCAGCATTGATTCCTTTAACCTCAAATATCTGCTTGCACAGGCTTCATCTCGCGCTTGCAAAACAGATTGACTGGGGAAAGGAATGCTTAGTTCATGAACTTCGCATGTGGTTCATAGGTCACATGACAGGCCACATAACATATTCTTATCCGTGTGTGTAATGCAATTAGTTAAGGACTTGCAATCATTTTAAAATTAATAACAAAATAAGCAAATAGAATTTCTATAACAACAAAATGAATTAATTTTTCTGAACCTCATAGACATTTTAGAAGTATCAAGATATATATATGAAATATTTACTTTGCAAACATTAGCCTATTACAATTCAAGTAAAACATTCATGGGAAAATGTCACATTTTCTTGAAAAACCCAAAGTTTATTTAGAAATTAGTTACATAGTGGGTTTTTTTCGTTGCATCTCCTACCTATTAATAAAGTTTTTAAAATTAACCTCAGAGGATGCGCGCGAGAAAATTGAATATGAAACTTTTGTTAGGGCACATAGGATCAGATTTTATCACAACTTAATTTCAGTTAGCATAGAGAAATACAGAATCATGATTAATCTTCTCTTTGACTCTTATGTTGCCTGGCAATCTTACAATTAGCTCCGTTTTCCACTTCTTTGTCTAGTAACTTACTACCAGTAATATCGAATTTTCTTTGAGATTCGTAATGATATCTATTTATTTTTTATAATTATGGATATTTTTACAAGTCATCATAGACCTGGATAGGTTCACTCATTGTTAATGCCATGGATAAAAAAGTTTGTACAGCGGACTCTTTTGAATTCCAAAATATCAGCGAATTCATGTGGGTTAAGTCTTGGTCTAAATGGCTCTCTCCCCTCCCGTATTTGGATGTTGTCTGATTTACTTTGCCCTTGTGACAAGTATAATTTCACTTGCAGGCTGATTAATGGAACCTGGTTACAGTATCCTGCAGTACGAGAGTTTCACATCGCAACTTCAAAAAATCGTTCGTCGCAGCGGACGAATACAGTCGAGTAACAACCGCCTACAATGTGAAAGGAATAAGCACCATCATGGACTTCTTCGACCGACCCCGTATCTCGTCGTTAATCTCGTTTTCATGCGGAACGCTCCAGCGTCGGAAATCGACTACGAAAGGGACATACTTCCGACAATTACGACCCGAAGGATATTCAACTCTACTTTGCTGGCGAAGGACTCGTGCTGGGGATGTTTTTTTTATTCATCGCGAACGTAATCGTGTAGCTTAGGATGCAGAGAATAAGTATGAGCGCAAAAATAGAACGTTGGACCCGCCCAGGCAAATTTTCCCCTTGTTTTAACCCTGAGAAATAGGCCGTTTCATTGGGCTATAGGTGGTTGTCTGGAACTGTGTAATGGACGAAAAGTTGTTCGAACGCTAGTTAAAAGTGAAGTAGTATAACCTCGGTCATGTATCCTATATATATAAAGTATCATGTATCCTATATATAATTGATCATAAATAACAGAGTCGAAATATATCTTTGCGTGTACGCAATAGGAATCTCTTATATAAATGATCATAAATAACAGAATCTAAATATATCTTTGCGTGTACGCAATAGGAATCTATTTAAAGTGCACATATATTAATCATAATTATATGAATCCATATACATATGTATAAACAAATCAGGTAGCCTATAATCAATCTGTTACCTTTTTTCTTACCAATATCTGCAGTTATATATGAGTTAGTATATTGATTAATGAATCAGAAATCAACGAATCAATCAGCATAAACATTAATGATTTTATCAATTCATATATGAAATTTTTTATCAGTTAAAATATGATTTTTTATCATGTTAATCTTCATTCTATGCAATTATCAGAGTACATTAGTATTTTCTGTAGCATAAGTATCTTAAAGAGATGAAGTGAAAAACTGATCATTAATTATATCACGTGATCACTATTAATTTTACCATATCATTGTTTATATCTTATTACTTGAATCATTTCGGATGTACACCATGAATTTTTTTTTTATTTACTGATATATATTCACATAGTGTCTGTATCACACACTCCTATAAGTCAAATGCAAGTCAAGTTTGAGTAATATTCAGTAGTTGGTTTTGGTTTTATAGCTGACCGAGCTGATGTAAGTGTTTACATAATAAAAATATGGAATGTTAGTCCATATATATAAAAGTCTAAAACTAAAGAAAAGGTCAACCAGATTGCTTTGCAGGAATGTGATCAGATTAGAGACGCTAAAGATGACGTATACAATAAGTATGTAGGCTAAGATAACATGCCGTCACCTGTAGTCATTCAATTGTTTATAAACATTAGTCCAAGCTCCCTGCTTGAGACAACTACCCCGACCTATAATTCAAACGGCCTACGTGATCTCATTTTGATTGTGTGTTCGTATGAAACTATGTCATTTGTATGTATGTTCATATGTTCGAACTACTGTCTGTTCCTTCATAACTTGTAACAGAGATGGTAGACAAGCAGAACAGAGTTAGCTATCGTCATTAGAAGACCTGTACCTCTTTACCTAAGCTTTATCATGTAGAGGAATAGGATTAGCCATCATCATTGGCAGAAGCGATCAAGCTATCGTTATTAGAAGACTTGTACAATCATACCTGATCTTCACCATGTAAAACTTCAGAAGAATATATAATTTTTTATACTTAGTGTTTTCTACAAGAACCTCCTCACCGAACCAACATGAGTTTAACACATCGTCGTAATAACCAACAAGATAATACCGACTTCGTAAGTGATCTACAAACCCCCAGACACTCCATTGAAGATGGAAGTGCAATACCAACCGACTTAGCGTAAGATTATCGCTAGTCTAACATTACCTCATAGGGCGCCTTATCATACAAGGCACAAGCCCTAATACATGTACGTCAGCACCCTGAGCGAGGGCACCTTCGGCGAGAAGAGGTTCAGGGAGGTCGTCATCACGAATGGGGTTCTGGGTCGAGTGGAGCCGAAGGCTTTGCTCGGCAGCGTCCTCTCGCTTCAGGAAATCGATCTCGAGTCGAACTATCTGACTTATTTCCCCGCCGAAGAAATACCGCTCTATACTAACCTGGAGAGCTTGAACCTGCGTGGCAACAAACTCACGTCCTTAGCGAACATCCTCTCCCAGACACTCATGGACGTTAAACTGGACGGGAATCCGATGGGTCACGTTCCAGTTGACTTCCTGCAGGATGTTCCAGAACTCCAGATCTTCAGCTGTAGTTCCTGCGGCCTCACGGAAATACAAACAGGTACGTCATCGAAAGTCTCGTTCAGGGGAATGGGATTCAAAGATTTCACGGCTCACTTTGTAACATTAACCGTTCTCTATCACGATTTCGTCTAAAACATAGCTGTAGTGTAATTGTTCCACCTTGTTCGAGTTGAGGGGCTCTCCAGAGCTCTCTGTGCAGATCTGAATACATCTGAACAAGGTAATTATTGAGGAATTTATCCTTTAAAAATGATAGTAGTGCTGCTACTAAAAATAATAACAATATAAAAGAAATTAAACTAAACTAGGAATTTACAACACCCGTTCCTCTACACATCCATGTCGTTGCCAGATGTATGGCCGCTTGTCCAATCCATTCCAAGGATACATACACCTACACACACACACACACACACACACACACACACACACACACACACACACACACATATATATATATATATATATATATATATATATATATATATATATATATATATATAGCTTCTTTCCCTTTCAGAGGTTACTGACAAGACGTTTCTTCAATTCCGGGACATTTTTTAAAAAGTTGCCTTCAATTCCTGAGACATTTACAGGTCTTCTCTCCAGTTCCAGGAATATTTACAACTCTTCTTTCCAATTCCATGAACATTTACAAGTCTTCTCTTCTTCCAGGAACATTTAAAAGTCTTCTCTCCAATTCCAGGATCTTTACAAGTCTTCTAACTAATTCCAGGAGCATTTACAAGTCATCTAACTAATTCCAGGATCATTTACAAGTCTCCTAACTAATTCCAGGAGCATTTACAAGTCTCCTTTCCAATTGCAGGAACACTCTCTAATTCCAGGAACAAGTCTTCACTCCAATTCTAGGAACATTTAAAAGTCCTCTCTCTAATTCCAGGAACAAGCCTTCTTTTCAATTTTAGGAGCATTTAAAAAACTTCTTTCCAATTCAGGAGCATTTACAAGTCTTTTCTATAATTCCAGGAGCATTTACAAGTCTTCTATCTAATTCCATGGACATTTACAAGTCTTCTATCTAATTCCATGAATATTTACAAGTCTTCTCTCTAATTCCAGGAACAAGTCTTTTCACCAATTCCAGGAAGATTTACAAGTCTTCTCTCTAATTCCAGGAACAAGTCTTCTCTCCAATTCCAGGAAGATTTACAAGTCTTCTCTCTAATTCCAGGAACCTTTACAAGTCTTCTCTCTAATTCCAAGAACAAGTCTTCTCTCCAATTCCAGGGGCATTTACAAGTCTCCTTTCCAATTGCAGGAGCATTTACAAGTCTTCTTTCAAATTCCAGGAACAAGTCCTCTCTCCAATTCTAGGGACATTTAAAAGTCCTCTCTCTAATTCCAGGAACAAGCCTTCTCTCCAATTCTAGGAGCATTTACAAATCTTCTTTCCAATTCAGGAGCATTTACAAGTCTTCTCTCTAATTCCAGGAACATTTAAAAGTCTTCTCTCTAATTCCAGGAACAAGCCTTCTCTCCAATTCTAGAATTTACAAATCTTCTTTCCAATTCAGGAGCATTTACAAGTCTTCTCTCCAATTCCAGGAACATTTAAAAGTCTTCTCTCTAATTCCAGGAACAAGTCTTCTCTCCAATTCCATGGACATTTACAAGTCTTCTCTCCAATTCCAGGAACAAGTCTCCTCTCCAATTGCAGGAGCATTTACAAGTGTTCTCTCCAATTCCAGGAACAAGTCTTCTCTCCAATTCCAGGAGCATTTACAAGTCTTCTATCTAATTCCAAGAACATTTACAAGTCTTCTCTCTAATTCCAGGAACAAGTCTTCTCTCAAATTCCAGCGCATTTACAAATCTTCTCTCCAATTCCAGGAACATTCACAAGAGGACCTCAATTACGCTTCGTCGATCTGGGATACAACGAGTTGACATTCCTGCCGGAGGGAGCGTTTGACTTGGCACCATTTGATTCAATGTTGGTTCTCAGCGATAATAAGCTGAGCAGCGTCGCAAAAGGAGCCATTAACGGTCAGGCTTCTGTAATAATCCTTTACTTGTGCAGGAGAGAGAGAGAGAGAGAGAGAGAGAGAGAGAGAGAGAGAGAGAGAGAGAGAGAGGTCAAGCGCTGGGACCTATGAGGTCACTCAGCGCCGAAAAGGAAAATTGACAGCGAGAAGGTCTGCAAGGTGTTCGGGTCAAAACTCGTATAACTCAATTTTCGACCTGTTCCCTACCTCCGATTGACCCGAAATCTTGCATGGTTGCTCAATTCAGGTGACAATACAATCTTACATGATCAGTAGGTCAGCACCAGTGACCGCTGGTGGCCTTACATGACCTCTCCCGGTATCTCAGGATTATTATTGAAACTCTTCGAATTTCTTTTACTTCAAACACAAGAAATTTTCTATGAAGGAAAGTAATTTTAGTCCTAGGGTAAAAAAAAATAGTTATAAACTACTGAAAATACTTCAGATATTCTGATATATTTTATGATATTTTATTGACAATATGTGTAGCGACGTACAGTAATCCATAAGTATATTCTGTATAACAGTTGTAGATGACAATTAGATAAATATAACTCAATAAAAAAATCCTTTAACTTGCATATAGAGACGTTTTGAGATGGTCTGCATAAAAGACCTTACTGCCAATAACATATCAAGGTATTAAGGAAGATACCCACGAAGGCACTTGATAATAAATGAAATATCGAGGTATTCTGCCATGAATTCACGGCAACACTCGATGACAATACTTATGGTACCATTGCGAGAAGTTCCCTTTCAATCTTCCTTTTAATAGCATCTGATGATCATATCAGTCTCTCTGTGATTCGCACAGGTGTCACCTTCGAACTGGAGATACAAGACAACCAGTTTGAACAGCTGTACGAGGACGTTTGGAGGCCAGTCTTCGAGAACACAACTAACGTCTCGCTGTACAGTAAGTGAATTGTTCCCTTTCTTAATTAAGCAACGCGATAAATATCAGAATCACGGAAATCTATCTATCATATATATATATATATGCATGCATTAAGCTACAAACGTCCTTTAATATCCAATTCGCACTACCGCGGAATTTATATACCTTCGTATATTGTCAAGCGAAGGGGGATTTTTTTGAGTCGATAATAATTTCGTCCTCACGTGGATTCGAACCTGCGCACAGACAAAGATGAAACCGGGACTCCAGTGGCGTTATTCCGATGTATCAAAATAGACAAATTGCAAGGATGAATCTTAAAAGGGTATTTAGGAGACTGAAAATGGGGGAATATAATGGGATACTGTAACAAAGAATCTTAAATTTCGGAAGCCACTGCACATAAAAAAAAAGTATGGAACTGACGAAGAAAGACATCAAACCCCAGAAATCAAAAAAGAAACTGTTCCCTTCTCCCTCGACAGAGAATCCTCTGCTCTGTGACTGCGACACCGCCTGGCTGATCACCGACCAGGACATCGTGTACAAATATCTGGGCATCGGGGATTGCAAGAACGGGACCTATTTTCACGAGCTCGACCCGGCGTACTACGAGGAGATGTGCTGATGGAGAAGTCGAGAAAGTCTGGACGTATCGACGTCCTTGATTGCAAAAGGAGGGTTTGTTTGAAAGGGTACAGGTGTGACTGATACAGACGAGTTTTTTTCAAAAGGAATTAGTCATTTAATAAAAGCCACGCCTTGTCGCGTACTTTTAACCATAACCGTTATCATCATTATTCAAAACTTACAATCAGAACAGAATAGAACAGAATACAGAATCTAGGCCTAAGGCCAATCGCTGGGACATACGAGGTCATTCAGCGCTGAAAGGGAAATTGACAGTGGAGGGTTTGAAAGGTGTAACAGGAGGAAAACCTCTAAGTAGTTGCACTATGAAACAATTATTAAGAAAGGGTTAAGGAAAGTAAGTGGACGGAAACGAGGAATATGAACGGAGGTACTGTGGATGGAATGAAAAAGGTTGCAGCTAGGTGCCGAAGTGACGCTGCAAAGACAACTTTTGTAATGCCTACAGTGCACCTCATGAGGTGAGCTGACGGCACCAACCCCCTAAGGGCCCACAAGGACATTATAATCTATATGATGAGCTTCCATAGCACAGTAGGTCCAAAAGTGAAAAAAAAATTAGAAATAGAAGAGATTGGGGAATAAGTAAAAAAAAAAAAAAATCCAGTCCAGGCGAACAAATGAAAAATCCTTCACAGCAGAACGATCTGATGTCAGAAAAGGCTTCAAGGAATTTAAGGAGAGCAAAACAAAACCGTATAGGACCCAGTTTCCAATGAAACTTAGAGATGATTGACATTGAAAACAAGGTAT
>NC_061088.1:85728766-85794300 GCF_015104395.2 Macrobrachium nipponense | reverse complement strand
TTCGAATCACTAACATCCTTGTGGCCTTTTAATTACCAACATTCCCAGAGGCCTTTGAATTACCAACATTCCAGAGGCCTTTGAATTACCAATATTCCTAGAGGCCTCTGAATTACCAACATTCTTAGAAGGCCTTTGAATATCAAATATTCCTAGCCGGCCTTTCCTTCCGATAATTACCAACTTTAAGAGGGGGAATTTGCCAATTTAACCAAGTTTTTCCAGAGGCCCTTGCCACATAACAACATTCCTAGCCGCCTTTGAACCCATTACCAATATTTCCTTTTTAGAGGCCATGGCCTAACCCAACTTCCCCAGCGCCCTCCTTTAATACCAACACCTTTTCAGAGGCCTTTGATTACCAACTTTACCCAGAGCCTTTGAATTACCAACATTCCTAGAGGCCTTTGAATTACAATATTTTCTTCGAGGCCTTGAATTGATTAACCAACATTCCCAGAGGCCTTTAAATTACAATCCAAATTCCCAGAGGCCCTGAATTACCAAACATTCCAAGAGTTCGTTTGAAGTACCAACATTTCCTAGAGGCCTTTAATTTACCACATTCCTAGAGCCTTTGAAGTACCATATTCCTAGAGGCCTTGAATTACCAACATTTTTTAGAAGCCTTGAATTACCAATATTCTAGGGCCTTCGAATTACCAAACACCTTAAGAGCCTTCGAATACAAACATTCTGCCAATTGAGAAGCTTCGAATTACCAACATTCCTAGAGGCCTGAAATTACCAACATTCCCATAAGAGGTCTTTGAATTACCAACATTCCCAGAGGCTTTGACGAAAGGTCTTTATTGGAATTACCAACATTCCGAAGGCCTTTGAATTAAAACAAACCGTTCTAGAGGCCCTTTCCGAATTACCAACATTTCCGCCAAGGCCTTTCGAATTACCCAACATTCCATAGGCCTTTGAATTACCAACATTTTTCCGCCAAGCCTTTGAATTACCACAAATTCCTAAGAGCCTTTGCCTTACCCAACAATTTTCCCAGACCGCTTGAATTAACGGCCAACAAATTCCCCAAGGCCTTTGAATTAACCAATATTCCTTGAGGCCTTTGGAATTCCAACTTATTTTCCCAAGAGGCCTTTGAATTACCCAAACATTAACTTAGAGGCTTTGGGGAAATTACCAACCTTCCCAGAGGCCGCCTTTGAATTTAACAACACCATTCCCAAGAGGCCTTTTAATTTACCAATTAGTTCCTTGGGGGAGGCCTTTTGAATTACCAACATTTCCTAAGCTTTCCGATTACCAAACACCTCCTAGAAGGCCTTTCGAATTTAACCAACATTTCCTTTAGCCTTCGAATTACCAATTCTAGAAGCCTTCGAATTACCAATATTCCTTGAGGCCTTTGAAATTACCAACATTCCAGAGGGGGGGGGGGGGCCTTCGAATTACCCCAACATTTACTTCCAAGGGCCTTTGAATTACAACATTCCTCCAGAGGGCTTCGAATTACCAACATTCCCTTTTAATTTAGCCTTTCGAATTTAATACCAAAAAATTCCTAGCCTTTGAACCTTTCCGGCAATTACCAACTTCCCCACCTTTAAGAGGCCTTTGAATTTAACCAACATTCCAGACCTTCCTTTGAATTAACCAACATTCCCCAGGATTGCCGTTTGAATATTACCCAATATTCCTTTGAAGGCCAATTTGAATTTAACCAACCAATTCCCTTTAATTAAGGCCTGGAATTACCAACCACCTTTCCCTAGAAGGCCTTCGAATTGCCAAACATTCCTTTAGGCCTTTTCGAATTAACCAAACATTCCGGCTTAGAAGGCCTTTCGAAAATTAACAATATTCCTTGAGGCCTTTGAATTACCAATATTCCCAGAGCCCTTCGAATTACCAACATTACTAGAGGCCTTTGAATTACCAACTTTCCGAGGCCTTCGAAAATTACCAACATTCCTATAGGCCTTCGAATTCCCAACATTCCTGAAGCCTTCGAATTTTTTACCAACATTCCTAGAGGCCTTTGAAAAATTAAACCAAGCAATTCCCAAATTGCCTTTTGAATTTCCAACATTTCCCCCCCCAACGCCTTCCGAATTACCAAATATTCCTGAAGGCCTTTGAATTACCAACATTCCTTAGGGCCCTTTCCGAATTCCAACAACCACCTTCCCTTAAAGCCTTGCCGAATTACCAATATTCCCTTTAGGCCCTTCGAATTACCAACACATTTCCCTTAGGAGGAGGCCTTCGAATTCAAACCTTTAAGTTAATTCCTGAGGGGGGGCCCTTTTGAATTACCAACTTCCAGAGCCTTTGAATTACCCAACATTACTTAAAGAGGCCTTTGAAATTACCAACATTCCCAGCGGCCTTCCGAATTACCAAACATCCTGAAGGCCTTTTCTAATTATTAACCAACATTTCCTCAAGTTGCCTTTGCTTAATTACCAACATTCCCAGAGGCCTTTCGAATTACCCAACATTTCCGCCAAGGCCTTCGAAATTACGCAACCAATTCCTGAGGCCTTTTGAAATTACCAACATTCCTTAATTAACCGCCTTCTTGAATTAACCAACCATTTCCCTTTCAAGAGGCCTTTGAATTACCAACATTCCCAGAGGCCTTCGAATTACCAACATTTCCACAGGCCTTCGAATTACCAACATTCCCAGAGGCCTTCGAATTACCAACATTCCCAGAGCCCTTCGAATTACCAACATTCCTAGAGGCCTTCGAATTACCAACATTCCTAGAAGCCTTCGAATTACCAACATTCCTAGAGGCCTTCGAATTACCAACATTCCCAGAGGCCTTCGAATTACCAACATTCCTAGAGGCCTTCGAATTACCAACATTCCCAGAGCCCTTCGAATTACCAACATTCCTAGAGGCCTTTGAATTACCAACATTCCCAGAGGCCTTCGAATTACCAACCACGTCCTAAGAGGCCTACGAATTACCAACTTTTCCGCAGGCCTTCGAATTACCAACATTCCCAGAGGCTTTTGCATTACCAACATTTCCACAGGCCTTCGAATTACCAACATCCCTAAAAGGCTTTCGTATTACCAATATTTCGCCATCCTTCGAATTACAACATCCCAGAGGCTTTTGCATTACCAACATTTCCGCAGGCCTTCGAATTACCAACATTCCCAGAGGCTTTCGAATTACCAACACTTCCGCAGGCCTTCGAATTACCAACATTCCCAGAGGCTTTCGAATTACCAACATTTCCGCAGGCCTTTGATTTACTAACATTCCCAGAGGCCTTTGATTTACCAACATTCCCAGAGGCCTTTTAATTACCAACATTCCCAGAGGGCTTTGAATGCACAATAAAAAAAAAGGCTTTAGTATACTGTATACCTGGTTTTCAATGTCAATCATCTCTAAGTTTCATTGGAAACTGGGTCCTATGCTGTTTTATTTTTCGTCTCCTTAAATTCCTTGATGTTTTTTTCTGACATCAGATCGTTCGCTCTGAAGGATTTTTCATTTCTTCGCCTGGACTGGAGTTTTTTTGTTTTTTTCTTCTTCTTCTTTTTACACTTATTCCCCTAATCTTTTCTATTTCAAAGTCACTTTTGGACCTACTGTGCTATGGAAGCTCATTATATAGATTATAATGTCCTTGTGGGCCCTTAGGGAGTTAGTGCCGTCAGCTCACCTCATGAGGTGCACTGTAGGCATTACAAAAGTTGTCTTTGCAGCGTCACTTCGGCACCTAGCTGCAACCTTTTTCATTCCATCCACAGTACCTCCGTTCATATTCTCTTTCGTCCATCTTACTTTCCTTAACCCTTTCTTAATAATTGTTTCATAGTGCAACTACTTTGAGGTTTTCCTCCTGTTACACCTTTCAAACCCTCCACTGTCAATTTCCCTTTCAGCGCTGAATGACCTCGTATGTCCCAGCGATTGGCCTTTGGCCTAGATTCTGTATTCTGTTCTATTCTGTTCTGATTGTAAGTTTTGAATAATGATGATAACGGGTATGGTTAAAAGTACGCGACAAGGCGTGGCTTTTATTAAATGACTAATTCCTTTTGAAAAAAAACTCGTCTGTATCAGTCACACCTGTACCCTTTCAAACAAAGCCTCCTTTTGAAATCAAGGACGTCGATACGTCCAGACTTTCTCGACTTCTCCATCAGCACATCTCCTCGTAGTACGCCGGGTCGAGCTCGTGAAAATAGGTCCCGTTCTTGCAATCCCCAATGCCCAGATATTTGTACACGATGTCCTGGTCGGTGATCAGCCAGGCGGTGTCGCAGTCACAGAGCAGAGGATTCTCTGTCGAGGGAGAAGGGAACAGTTTCCTTTTTGATTTCTGGGGTTTGGCGTCAGTTCCATACTTTTTTTTTATGTGCAGTGGCTTCCGAAATTTAAGATTCTTTGTTACAATATCCCATTATATTCCCCCATTTTCAGTCTCCTAAATACCCTTTTAAGATTCATCCTTGCAATTTGTCTATTTTGATACATCGGAATAACGCCACTGGAGTCCCGGTTTCATCTTTGTCTGTGCGCAGGTTCGAATCCACGTGAGGACGAAATTATTATCGACTCAAAAAAATCCCCCTTCGGTTGACAATATACGAAGGTATATAAATTCCGCGGTAGTGCGAATTGGATATTAAAGGACGTTTGTAGCTTAATGCATGCATATATATATATATGATAGATAGATTTCCGTGATTCTGATATTTATCGCGTTGCTTAATTAAGAAAGGGAACAATTCACTTACTGTACAGCGAGACGTTAGTTGTGTTCTCGAAGACTGGCCTCCAAACGTCCTCGTACAGCTGTTCAAACTGGTTGTCTTGTATCTCCAGTTCGAAGGTGACACCTGTGCGAATCACAGAGAGACTGATATGATCATCAGATGCTATTAAAAGGAAGATTGAAAGGGAACTTCTCGCAATGGTACCATAAGTATTGTCATCGAGTGTTGCCGTGAATTCATGGCAGAATACCTCGATATTTCATTTATTATCAAGTGCCTCCGTGGGTATCTTCCTTAATACCTTGATATGTTATTGGCAGTAAGGTCTTTTATGCAGACCATCTCAAAACGTCTCTATATGCAAGTTAAAGGATTTTTTTATTGAGTTATATTTATCTAATTGTCATCTACAACTGTTATACAGAATATACTTATGGATTACTGTACGTCGCTACACATATTGGCAATAAAATATCATAAAATATATCAGAATATCTGAAGTATTTTCAGTAGTTTATAACTATTTTTTTTACCCTAGGACTAAAATTACTTTCCTTCATAGAAAAATTCTTGTGTTTGAAGTAAAAGAAATCCGAAAATTTTCAATACCAATCCTGAGATACCGGGAGAGGTATCATGTAAGGTCACCAGCGGTCACTGGTGCTGACTTACTGATCATGTAAGGTTGCATTGTCACTTGAATTGAGCAACCATGCAAGATTTCGGGTCAAACGGAGGTAGGGAACAGGTCGAAAATTGAGTTATACGAGTTTTGACCCGAACACCTTGCAGACCTTCTCGCTGTCAATTTTCCTTTTCGGCGCTGAGGGACCTCATAGGTCCCAGCGCTTGACCACTTTCTCTCTCTCTCTCTCTCTCTCTCTCTCTCTCTCTCTCCTGCACAAGTAAAGGATTATTACAGAAGCCTGACCGTTAATGGCTCCTGCGACGCGCTGCTCAGCTTATTATCGCTGAGAACCAACATTGAATCGAATGGTGCCAAGTTAAACGCTCCCTCCGGCAGGAATGTCAACTCGTTGTATCCCAGATCGACGAAGCGTAATTGAGGTCCTCTTGTGAATGTTCCTGGAATTGGAGAGAAGATTTGTAAACGCTCCTGGAATTGGTGAGAAGACCCCCTTGTTCCTGGAATTGGAGAGAAGATTTGTAAATGCCCCTGGAATTGGAGAGAAGACTTGTTCCTGGAATTGGAGAGAAACTTGTTCCTGGAATTAGAGAAAGACTTGTAAATGTCCATGGAATTGGAGAGAAGACTTGTTCCCTGGAATTAGATAGAGACTTGTAAATGTTCCTGGAATTAGAGAAAGACTTGTAAATGTCCATGGAATTAGAGAGAAGGCTTGTTGTTGGAATTAATAGAAGACTTGTAAATGCTCCTGCAATTGGAAAGGAGACTTGTAAATGCTCCTGGAATTGGAGAGAAGACTTGTTCCTGGAATTAGAGAGAAGACTTGTAAATGCCCATGGAATTGGAGAGAAGACTTGTTCCTGGAATTAGAGAGAAGACTTGTAAATGCTCCTGGAATTTGAGAAGACTTGTTCCTGGAATTAGAGAGAAGACTTGTAAATGCATGGATGGAATTGGAAGAGTAAGACTTGTTCCTGGAATTAGAGAGAAGACTAGTAAAGTGTTCCTGGAATTAGAGAGAAGACTTGTAAATGCTCCTGGAATTGGAGAGAAGATTTGTAAATGCTCCTGGAATTAGAGAAGAGACTTGTTCCTGGAATTAGAGAGAAGACTTGTAAATGTTCTTGGAATTAGATAGAAGACTTGTAAATGCTCCTGGAATTGGAGAGAAGAGAACCTTGTTTTTCCTGGTTAATTGGTTGGAATTGGGAGAGAACACTTGTAAATGCTCCTGCAATTGGAGAGAGACTTTGTTTGGAATTGGAGAGAAGAACTTGTAAATGCCATGGAATTGAAGACTTTGTTCCTGGAATTAGAGAGAAGACTTTTAAATGTCCCTGGAATTGGAGAGAAGACTTGTAAATGCTCCTGAATTGGAAAGAAGATTTGTAAATGCTCCTAGAATTGGAGAGAAGGCTTGTTCCTGGAATTAGAGAGAAGACTTTTAAATGTTCCTGGAATTAGAGAGAAGCCTTTTAAATGCTTCCTGAATTGGAAAGGAAGATTTGTAAATGCCTTAGAATTGGAAAAGGCTTGTTCCTGGAATTTAGGGAGAGTATTTTTAAATGTCCCTAGAATTGGAGAGAGGACTTGGTTCCTGGAATTTGAAGAAGACTTGTAATGCTCCTGCAATTGGAAAGGAGACTTGTAAATGCCCCTGGAATTGGAGAGAAGACTTGTTCTTGGAATTAGAGAGAAGACTTGTAAAGGTTCCTGGAATTAGAGAGAAGACTTGTAAATCTTCCTGGAATTGGAGAGAAGACTTGTTCCTGGAATTAGAGAGAAGACTTGTAAATCTTCCTGGAATTGGTGAAAAGACTTGTTCCTGGAATTAGAGAGAAGACTTGTAAATATTCATGGAATTAGATAGAAGACTTGTAAATGTCCATGGAAGGCTTAAGATAGAAGACTTGTAAATGCTCCTGGAATTATAGAAAAGACTTGTAAATGCTCCCTGAATTGGAAAGAAGTTTTTTAAATGCTCCTAAAATAAATTGAGAAGAAGGCTTGTTCCTGGAATTAGAGAGAGGACTTTAAATGTTCCTAGAATTGGAGTGAAGACTTGTTCCTGGAATTAGAGAGTGTTCCTGCAATTGGAAAGGAGACTTGTAAATGCTCCTGGAATTAGTTAGGAGACTTGTAAATGATCCTGGAATTAGTTAGATGACTTGTAAATGCTCCTGGAATTAGTTAGAAGACTTGTAAAGATCCTGGAATTGGAGAGAAGACTTGTAATGTTCCTGGAAGAAGAGAAGACTTGTAAATGTTCATGGAATTGGAAAGAAGAGTTGTAAATATTCCTGGAACTGGAGAGAAGACCTGTAAATGTCTCAGGAATTGAAGGCAACTTTTTAAAAAATGTCCCGGAATTGAAGAAACGTGTTGTCAGTAACCTCTGAAAGGGAAAGAAGCTATATATATATATATATATATATTATATATATATATATATATATATATATATATATATATATGTGTGTGTGGTGTGTGTGTGTGGTGTGTGTGTATCTGTGTAGGTGTATGTATCCTTGGAATGGATTGGACAAGCGGCCATACATCTGCAACGACATGGATGTGTAGAGGAACTGGTGTTGTAAATTCCTAGTTTAGTTAATTTTATATTGTTATTATTTTTAGTAGCAGCACTACTATCATTTTTAAAGGATAAATTCCTCAATAATTACCTTGTTCAGATGTATTCAGATCTGCACAGAGAGCTCTGGAGAGCCCCTCAACTCGAACAAGGTGGAACAATTACACTACAGCTATGTTTTAGACGAAATCGTGATAGAGAACGGTTAATGTTACAAAGTGAGCCGTGAAATCTTTGAATCCCATTCCCCTGAACGAGACTTTCGATGACGTACCTGTTTGTATTTCCGTGAGGCCGCAGGAACTACAGCTGAAGATCTGGAGTTCTGGAACATCCTGCAGGAAGTCAACTGGAACGTGACCCATCGGATTCCCGTCCAGTTTAACGTCCATGAGTGTCTGGGAGAGGATGTTCGCTAAGGACGTGAGTTTGTTGCCACGCAGGTTCAAGCTCTCCAGGTTAGTATAGAGCGGTATTTCTTCGGCGGGGAAATAAGTCAGATAGTTCGACTCGAGATCGATTTCCTGAAGCGAGAGGACGCTGCCGAGCAAAGCCTTCGGCTCCACTCGACCCAGAACCCCATTCGTGATGACGACCTCCCTGAAACTCTTCTCGCCGAAGGTGCCCTCGCTCAGGGTGCTGACGTACATGTTTCCGTCCATCAGGAACTTGCTGAAGTAATTCGTCGGGAAGTCTCGTTGGAAAATCGACCGCAGCTCCCTCTCGCTCGTCACGTTGGAGCAGTCCAGGACTTCGTAGTGGGGAGGGGCCGAGGGATGACACACCCGCAAGGGGAAGATGGAGCTTCTGGTTCAAGGACAAACAGCATTGGACGCGTTTTCATTCCCGTTGATTCGCGATACTTTGCGCTTACCAGGATGCGCGCCGAGACCTGCCCCAGACGAGGTGGAAATCAGAATGATGGACGCCAGACAAATGGCGTAACGAGAAGACGCCATTCTTGAATTATATACCTCCAAGCTGATCTAATCTGCAGTAGAATTGAAGAAGGCCTCGCCGTACCGGAAGCTGGCCGTGAAGGACAGAGACCAACACGTTAAGAGAGTCTTATAAATACTCAGAGTTTCTGATGCAGTTGTCGATAAATTCCTTTTATGGTATTTTATCTACGGGAGACGCTTGTTTTTGACGTTATCGTCATGAGAAGTGGGTTGTTTATTATTCGTCTGGTTCAGTTGATGAATTAAATCTTATCAGTCTGAATTGAAAGAAGACATTCATTGATATTCGTGCCAGGAGGACATGAATCATTCAAGGACACAGGAAAAAAGACATTTACTCATTTCAAAACGATTTTTAAGATTTTGGCAAATGTAAGATTGATCAGATACCTATATGTGACCCAGCTGATGGCATCGGTTTTTGCTCCCATTTAGAGAAAGAAAAAACCAAGCCATTTACTCATCTGAGAACATTTTTTAAAATTTTGACAATTTAAAGCTCGATCAACCTATATATGTGACCCAGCTGATGGCATCGGTTTTGCTCCCACTTAGAGCGTGGGAAATGTTAGAGAGGAAATTCTTCTTCTTCTTCTTCTTCGCCTTCAGCTTTTCCCATTATTATAAGGGGTCGCTGTTTCTAATCGCAGCCTTCTCCATCTTCCACAGTCCTGTACATCTTGTTCTCTTAGACCCTTTTTCCTTCATGTCATTCAATTATTTACCTTTCCACCTGAACTTTTTTGGTCTTCCCCTCCCTCTTCTGCCCTCCACCTCTATGTTCATAACTCTCTTACTCCATCTTCTCTCCTCGTGACATGTGAGAGAGGAACGTCCCACGAAGAACGCTCGAGTGACCTTTTATCTTCATCGCGGTGAGAAAGATTTGGAGATAAACAGTTTGCTCCTATCTGTGCTCGTCTGTGTGTGTGTGTGTGTAGCGAACAAGACGAGACACAGGTGGACTCCTTCCCATGGCAGCAGCGTACCCTTAAGTACCATACTCACGACCATACCCGCATCAACCTGACACTGATTATTATTATTATTATTATTATTATTATTATTATTATTATTATTATTATTATTATTGGGAACAAATTCCGTGTCGAAAATTATGACAATGGTTGCAGGTCCACAATATATAGCCTGTGAGTATTTGGTCTTTAATGGATATTAAAAAGCTTTCGAACCCCTTGTACTTGGTTCGTCTTCAGTCAAGTTAATATCCATTAAAGACCATACACTCACATGCTACACTATTGTGAACCTGCAACCATTATTTTTTTTTTTCTTGAAAATAATGGAAGTTTTCAACGAATTAATCTTATTCAGGGTCTTTTCAAGTCTTCTCTGGGTTGTTGTGTAGAAGGATTCCAAGGACCCTGCATAAGATTAATTCGTTGAAAAATGCCATTATTTTCAACAAAACGTGTATCAAAGACGATCTGTTCCCTGCGCATTATTATTATTATTATTATTATTAATTATTATTATTATTATTATTATTATTATGATTATTATTCAGATGTATGAACCCCATTCATGTGGAACCTGAAATTCCAAATGTTGGTGTTCGTCTGGAAGAGTAAGAGGAGGTAAACCGATAGATAACTAAATAGACACATAAAAATGCATTAAAATTCAAGGAGAATAGCATTAGGGTATATATGGTAGGGTATGATCGTAGGATGCTCATTAAAAAGCAATATAAACCATTGCCCACTTCGCTACGATGGTGAGGATGGGTCTATTCCAGCTCTGATAGATATATCTGAAAACGACAGGTATATGTATATACGAGAGGCAATAGACTTTTATCCTTCTCGTGGTCAGGTCAGCAAGGTGACTTCGTCGTGATTATGGTATCGCGGGTTCGTTTCCCCGCTACCGGACATCATGATTTCTTCATATTTCTTGCGCTTGGAGCTCAAGGCTTTGTATTGACGAGTATATCCCAACAAAGCTCGAAGAATTCGAGACGTTAAGAGGGAAATGTGGATTCTCGGGCATTCCATCGAGGTGTGAGAGATGTGTATTTCTGGTGATAGGAGTTCACTCTCGACGTGGTTCGGAAGTCACGTAAAGCCGTTGGTCCCGTTGCTGAATAACCGCTGGTTCCATGCAACGTAAAAAAAAACACCTTACAAACAAACAAACCAAAACAAAAAAGGGAAATGTGGCCACCACAGTTACATACATCTGCTATAGCCAGTGGAGTCAGTGTGTTGGAACTCTTAACAGTTTTACCAATCTGTCTCAACATCACCAAACACTACTTTTACTACAAAGGAGTGAAGGTGGAGTTGTTCAAAGTTCTCGGAACTGTCTCTTTGAACCCCGAGTGGAGAACTTCTGTTCTTGAGGATTCTTTGTTTATCTCCGCTTTTTGCTCCTTTTGTGGATATCTTTCTCACGGTAATACTGGTAGTATCACATTCTGTCATACAGAGAGATATATATTTTTTATTAATACTATTGTTAATATTATTATTTAGACCTTCATTGTGGTTTGAGCACGTGGGTGGTATCTGCATTATTTATAAGAAAGGGGAAGATAGTTTCCCCTTGGCATTTTTTAATTATATTAATGGTTTAGTTTCCCCTGATGAAGCTGACCTCATGATGCTAACATAACTATAGCTTATTTCTTCATGGTGGGGAAATTGATGTACTAAGTTGTTGTTATTATTATTTTTTTTCGGTCTTATCAGAGTCCTCCAAATCGACTGGGTGGTATTTACAGTGTGGGGTTCCGGGTTGTATCCTGCCTCCTTAGGAGTCCATCACTTTTCTTACTATGTACGCCGTTTCTAGGCTCACACTCTCTGCATGAGTCCTGGAGCTACTTCAGCCTCTAGTTTTTCCAGGTTTCTTTTCAGGGATCTTGAGATCGTGCCTCCTAGTGTTCCTATGATTATGGGTACAATTTCCACATGGATTATTATTATTATTATTTTATTATTATTATTATTATTATTATTATTATTATTATTATTATTATTATTATTATTATTATTATTATTATTATTATTATTATTATTTGTCTCCTGAGAGAGCTGTCTGAATAAATAATGAAAAAGTAAAGGCCCCAAAACAGTGCACAAGAAAGAAAATAACCTTCCTCAGTGCTTACAGTATGCCTTGCGTTTATAGTCGTTTGAAAAGGCAGCCATTGATGTCTCACCTGCGTTCCTCGTGAGTTCATCGTTGCCTTACTATTTATATTATTATTATTGTTTCTTTATTCTCGAAATTTCCTTGGTAACCAGCTAGTACGAGTGTTATGATCTGTGTTCTCTGGTACTTTTCAAACGTCCTTTCCTGTCTGCAGTTCACACTTTCTATTTTATTTCATTTTCCTCGCGAGTCAGTTTTTCTACGTTTGGATGTTCTTTGTATCGTCGACCTTTTCCATTCGATCTTTGCTTACTCGGGGAGTAAGCCTATAAAACTACTTTGTTGTTTTTGTTTTGTTTTTGTGTTTGTTGTTGGGGGGTTGTGGTAGGAATGGTCTATGGAAGACCCTAAAAAAAGCACTGAAAAAGGTGTTCGGCGTCGAGTTAGACACAGGAATATTAGGGTAGGATATTTATGATTTATTTATTAGAATGAAAATGTAAAAAATAAATAATATGCATATTAAACTGTACAGAAAATTATTCATAATAAAATATAACGTATTTATTTTAATTTTCGTTGGTGAAACAATGTGATATATGACCATAGATTTTAGCACGCTTTAATACACGTTAAGTTAGGAATATAATGTTTACAACTTACGTGTGCAGGAAAGGGAAAAAAATTCTCATAACCATGCGTCCCGACGTAAACAGGAAGGTTCTGATCACGCCTTGTTTTCTCTTCCTTTCTCGTCAAGTGCCGTTTCAATTCCCGCTATGTAAAAAGACTGAAATCAATAGATTCTTCTCCTGTGGCGGTGGTGGGTTGCTTTTGCCCGCGAGCAAAATGAAAGATTAGAAACGCAGAACAATAGACAATACAGTGTTTCAGCAAGAAAGAGAGAGAGGGACACCTCCTCCCGGCTGTTGCTTAGGTTTCTGACTATGCAAAGAAAACGGGTTTTTTTCATTAGGTTTCTGACTATGCAAAGAAAACGTTTTTTTTTTTATTGACTGCGCAACGAGTCAGTATTACTTGTATTCTCATTCAGATGCCTTCTTAATAACTAGTTTCTTCTCCCCCCCCTCCCCCCATTCAACATTGGTTGATTTTTTATGTTGATAATGAAAAAACCTGGATTTTATTATATATATAATATATATATTTGTGCACAAATGAACAAACAGACTGATAGACATAGATATCTATGCAACCTCCTTTGAACCTCCTTGTATTTAGGGAATCTTTACATCTTCTGTACTGATTTATTTAAGCACTGATTTATTTAAGCATAAACCCTTATAGTTTGCTTTTAAAAGAAAAACTATTGAGATGGCTGTTTGTCTGTCCGTCCACACTTTTTTTCCTCTCCGTCCTCAGACCTTTAAAAACTACTGAGGCTAGAGACCTGTTAATCGGTACGTTGATCATCCACCCTCCGCTCATCAAACATACCAAATTGCAGCCCCCTAGCCCGAGTAGGTATTGATTTTATCTAAGGTTAGAGTTAGTCATAATCATGCGTCTGGCAAAGCTATAGGGCCGGCCACTGCCAGGCCGTGGCTGAAAGCTTTAAGGGCCACGGGTCCTACAGCATTATACACTGTACGGGAAACTCGATTGCTCCGAAGAAACTTCGACGCATTTTTTTACTTTATCTATTTTCAGATTAGCTACTTTGCCACTGCCCAGTGTTTTGTACTTGTGGGGAAGCATTTAGACACTTCGTAAAGAATCATGAATGTATCAAGTACGGGTCTGTATTTTGTTTTAGTTATGAATTAAAACGATTAATTCGTATTGACAAATCTACGTAATGAAAGTTGAACGCATCTTAAGGAAGCATTTCGCCAACAAACTCCAAAAAAAATGTTTTCCTAAATAGTGTTCTTTTTTTGTCCTTTCTCCTTTATATTTAAGTGAGATGATAAACCACCCAATTGATGAACTTATTTCGCTATTATATTCTCAGATAAGTCGATGCGACCACACACACACACACACACGGATCTATATATAATGTCTTGAGTTGAATGCCCGCCTAGCTTTTGAAATAACAGACCCTGATGACAATTCAATCAAAAACCCGAGTTTTCTTATTTTCCTGCGTCCCTGTTTATGGAGAGTGCTAAAGAACGCTTGCATCACCATTTCCTTATTCATCTCACATGATCTCTCTCTCACTCTCTCTCTCTCTCTCTCTCTCTCTCTCTCTCTCTCTCTCTCTCTTGGTTACCTAAGCGCTCATTCCACACACACGCAGTTGCGGGCACGCTACACTGTTCGCGTGAGGTGTAGAACTTTATTCCCTTGGTTTTTTTTTTACAGTTTTAATCGTCAGCTTATTTATAGTACTACAAATTATTTATTCTAATTCTTGTCCATCACCCTTTCCACAACGATAACCCCGTTAATTTGAGAAGTTGTTTATAAAACTAGATATCACAAAATCACAAAACATTCCCGCATAACAACTTTTTAAAAAACCAAACCCCTCTTTATCTTTGTAACCGAGGCAGAGCCGTGCATGCCATTAGCTTAAAGTCAAGTCGGAAGCTGGAGTAATCTCCTTCTTCTTCTTCTTCTTCTTCTTCTTTTTTCCCGGAGAACTTCGTCGCTGTTTCTTTTTAAGATAAAATCCAGAATCCTCTCGTCATTTTTTCCACACATCCCTCTGCTTCTGCGTCGTGTGCTTCCTCCTCTCCCCGTGATTCGCCGTCATATTTCATGCTCTCGCGACTAACGACACGACCCAGCCATCGCATATTCGCTGTCTTTGGTCTCTTCTCTTGACCTTCTTATTCATGCCTCGGCCCTGTCGCGTCCTTTATTAAAATTCGCGGCGTCCGTATCATCGTCGGTGATATTTCAGTCTCTTACGGTATAGCCTACCCCTTCCATACTGATTTCAGGAGGTGCCCCTGACTTTCAAAACTACCGTTGAGTTTTGTTTATTTTTCCTTCCTCCTGTTGAGTTTCATTGTTAACCGTTTTAAGCCACCATTATTATAGGCCTAGATGTGTTATCGTTTCAAGTCGCATTCTTTCCCCCCAGCCACCATTAGGCCTCGATCGTCTTCTAGTCTTTTTTTTTTAGGATTCAGTATGAATCACTTACTCTCACCTCTTGATATTGGCTGCTACCTCCATTACAATTTGTTTTCCAATATACGCGAATTCCCCTTTTCCAGTGAGCTTTTCCAATTGTTAATCTATTGCACCACCTTACTTTTTTAAGATACAAACATACAGACCATTTTAAATTAAAAAGTCACACCTTGGTATACACCAGGTGGTGGAGGCCACCCATTCATTTGTGCTTGGGCCTGGTACTCTGTTTGCAAATTTAATCGCGGAATTGTGAATAATAATAAGAAATTTATGAGTCGAAATTTAATTCATTGAAATCAGTGCTGATCTAAACTGGGAAAGCTGCCTGGCATGTTGCATTTCTCAAGGAATGAAGGTAATGGTACCTTTGTTTATATATATATATATATATATATATATATATATATATATATATATATATATATATATATATATATATATATATATATATATATATATATAATATATATATATATAGATATATATATATATATATATATATATCTTGTTTTTTTCTGATGACGTCCTTTGGTGTATTAATGAACCCCTTCAATATTGAACTCTCCAAAGGTCGTGAATACCAGATCTTTATGAGTTCTTGGAACATTGTATTATATAACAAAAAAAAAAGGGGCGTTTGGGAACCCTACCCCAGGGTTAGAAGTTTATGAAATGCTCCCCACTCACTTTACGTACTGGGGCGGCCGCCCCGCCCTGTTATTTTCTCGGGAATTCAACTCCGTTCGCAAGATTGCGTCAGTTTCTGCAATGGCAAGGTCTTGCTCGATTTGCCGATCTGTCTAATATAATGGATCATCTTTCGTTTCAAACCAAAAAAGATGTGCAATGTTGACTGAGTCCAGCTGTGTTCGCCCTGTCCAGATAAATATGGCAATTCTCTCATGCAAATGCACAAAGGTCGGCGAGGATTATACCGCCCGGAGGACGCCTGGGACTCTCAAGGAGAGTCTCAAAATAGTCTAGGTCTAGGTCGTTTGGCAAAGTGGATTTGTACTAGTTCAGTTTCATTGTTTTTTTTTTATTTCAATGTTTTTTCAGTTTCAATATTTTTTCAGTTTCAATGTTTTTTCAGTTTAAATTTTTTAGGTTTCCAATGATTTCTTAAAGTGTCAATTTTTTTTCAGCTTCAATGTTTTTATAGTTTCAATGTTTTTTTCATTTTCAATGTTTATTATTTTTTTAGTTTCATGTTTATTTTGTAGTTTCAATGTTTGTTAATTTTCAACAAGTTTATTTTTTAGTTTCAATATTTCCATTTCAATGTTTATTTTTTAGTTTCATATTTTTTTTCAATGGTTTATTTAGTTTAGTTTTTCATTTTTTTTTTTTTTTCATCATCCAATGTTTATTTTTTAGTTTCAATCATTTCAATGTTTATTTTTTAGTTTCAATGTTTTTTTTTTTTTTTTTTCATTTCCAATGTTTATTTTTTAGTTTCAATGTTTTTTTTTTTAATTTTCAATGTTTATTTTTTAGTTTCAATGTTTTTTTTCATTTTCAATGTTTATTTTTTAGTTTCAATGTTTTTTTTAGTTTCAATCAATCAATGTTTATTTTTTAGTTTCAATGTTTTTTTTTAATTTCAATGTTTTTTTTTTTCATTTTCAATGTTTATTTTTTAGTTTCAATGTTTTTTTTTTTCATTTTCAATGTTTATTTTTTAGTTTCAATGTTTTTTTTGTTTTTTTTTTCATTTTTCAATGTTTTATTTTTTAGTTTCAATGTTTTTTTTTCATTTTCAATGTTTATTTTTTAGTTTCAATGTTTGTTTTTTTTTTTTTTTTTTTTTTTTGTTTTTTTTTTTCATTTTCAATGTTTATTTTTTAGTTTCAATGTTTATTTTTTAGTTTCAATGTTTATTTTTTAGTTTTCAATGTTTTTTTTTTAATTTTCAATGTTTATTTTTTAGTTTCAATGTTTTTTTTAATTTTCAATGTTTATTTTTTAGTTTCAATGTTTTTTTTTTTTTTCAATGTTTATTTTTTAGTTTCAATGTTTTTTTTTTCATTTTCATCAATGTTTTATTTTTTAGTTTCAATGTTTATTTTTTAGTTTCAATGTTTTAATTTTCAATGTTTATTTTTTAGTTTCAATGTTTTTTTTTTTAATTTTCAATGTTTATTTTTTAGTTTCAATGTTTTTTTTTCATTTTCAATGTTTATTTTTTAGTTTCAATGTTTTTTTTAGTTTCAATGTTTTTTTTTTAATTTCAATATTTATTTTTTAGTTTCAATGTTTTTTCTTTCATTTTCAATGTTTTATTTTTTAGTTTCAATGTTTTTTTAGTTTCAATGTTTATTTTTTAGTTTCAATAGTTTTTTTCATTTTCAATGTTTATTTTTTAGTTTCAATGTTTTTTTTCATTTTCAATGTTTATTTTTTAGTTTTCAATGTTTATTTTTTTAGTTTCAATGTTTTTTTTTTTAATTTTCAATGTTTATTTTTTAGTTTCAATGTTTTTTTTTTCATTTTTCAATGTTTATTTTTTAGTTTCAATGTTTATTTTTAGTTTCAATGTTTTTTTTTATTTTCAATGTTTATTTTTTAGTTTCAATGTTTTTTTTTTAATTTTCAATGTTTTATTTTTTTAGTTTCAATGTTTTTTTTAGTTTCAATGTTTTTTTTTTTATTCAATGTTTATTTTTTAGTTTCAATGTTTTTTAGTTTCAATGTTTTTTTTTAATTTTTTCATTTCAATGTTTATTTTTTAGTTTCAATGTTTTTTTTTAATTTTCAATGTTTATTTTTTAGTTTCAATGTTTTTTTTAGTTTCAATGTTTATTTTTTAGTTTCAATGTTTTTTTTAGTTTCATGTTTTTTTTGTTTTTTTTTCAATGTTTATTTTTTAGTTTCAATGTTTTTTTTAGTTTCAATGTTTTTTTTTTTTCATGTTTCATTTTTTTCATTTTCAATGTTTTTTTTTTTTGTTTTTCATTTTCAATGTTCGTTTTTTAGTTTCAATCAATGTTTTTTTTTAGTTCAATGTCATTTTTTAAGTTTATTTTTTTAGTTTCAATAGTTTTTTTTTCATTTTTTTTTTTCGTTTTCAATGTTTATTTTTTAGTTTCAATGTTTTTTTTTTCTTTTTTTAGTTTCAATGTTTTTTTTGTTTTTTTCATATTCAATGTTTATTTTTTAGTTTGTTTTTTTTTTCAACCCTGTTTTTTTTTATTTTTTAAATTTTCAATGTTTATTTTTTAGTTTCAATGTTTTTTTTTTTCATTTTGTTTTTTTTTTTTCAATGTTTATTTTTTAGTTTCAATGTTTTTTTTATTTTCATTTTCAATGTTTATTTTTTAGTTTCAACTGTTTTTTTTTCATTTTCAATGTTTAGTTTTTAGTTTTCAATGTTTTTTTTTTTTCATTTTTCAATGTTTATTTTTAGTTTCAATGTTTATTTTTTAGTTTCAATGTTTATTTTTGAGTTTCAATGTTTTTTTTTTTAATTTTCAATGTTTATTTTTTAGTTTCATGTTTTTTTTTTCATTTTGTTTTTTTCCAATGTTTATTTTTTAGTTTCAATGTTTTTTTTCAATTTTGTCAATGTTTATTTTTTAGTTTCAATGTTTTTTTTAGTTTGTTTCAATGTTTTTTTTTAAATTTTCAATGTTTACAATCTTTAGTTTCAATGTTTTTTTTTCAGTTTTCAATGTTTATTTTTTAGTTTCAATGTTTTTTTTTTGAGGAAATTTTTGGTTTCATGTTTATTAATTGTTTTCAATGTTTTTTTTTCATTTTCCAATGTTTATTTTTTAGTTTCAATGTTTTTTTTTAGTTTCAATGTTTTTTTTGTTTCAATATTCAATGTTTATTTTTGTTTTAGTTTCATGTTTTTTTTTTCATTTTCAATGTTTATTTTTTTTAGTTTCAATGTTTTTTTTTTCCATTTTCGAATGTTATTTTTTTAGTTTCAACTGTTTTTTTTTTCAGTTTTTGTTTCAATGTTTATTTTTTAGTTTGCGATGTTTTTTTTTTATTTTTTTTAATTTTCAATGTTTATTTTTTAGTTTTCAATGTTTTTTTTTCGTGTCAATTTTTTTTCTTCAGTTGCAATGTTTTCTTCCGGTTTCAATATTTTTTTCGTTTCAATGTTTTTTTTTAATTTCAATGTTTTTTTGTTTTTCATTTTCAATGTTTATTTTTTAGTTTCAATGTTTTTTTTAATTTCAATTGTTTTTTTCATTTTCAATGTTTATTTTTTAGTTTCAATGGTTTTTTTTTCATTTTTCAAATTTTTATTTTTTTAGGTTTTTTTCAATTTTGTTTTTTTTCAATTTTGTTTTTTTTTCATTTTCAATGTTTTTTATTTTTTAGTTTCAATGTTTTTTTTCATTTCAATGTTGTATTTTTTTAGTTTCAATGTTTTTTTTCATTTTCAATGTTTTATTTTTTAGTTTTTCAATGTTTTTTTTTTAGTTTCAAACAATGTTTATTTTTTTAGTTTCAATGTTTATTTTTTAAGGTTTCAAGGTGGGGGTTTAATTTTCAATGTTTATTTTTTTAGTTTCAATGTTTTTTTTTTAATTTTTCATGTTTTAATTTTTTAGTTTCAAGTTTTTTTTTTTGATTTTTTTTTGTTTAATTTTTTAGTTTCAATGTTTTTTTTTCATTTTTCAATGTTTCTTTTTAAGTTTTTTTTTCCAATGTTTTTTTTTAGTTTCAATTTTTGTTTATTTTTTAGTTGTTCAATGTTTTTTTTAAATTTCAATGTTTATTTTTAGTTTCAATGTTTTTTTTTTTTAATTTTCAATTTGTTTATTTTTTTAGGTTCCTGTAAATTTTTTTTTCATTTTCAGTTTATTTTTTAGTTTCATTTTTTGTTTTTTTAGTTCAATGTTTTTTTTTTTGTTAATTTTCAATTTTTTATTTTTTAGTTTTCAATGCTTTTTTTTTCAAGTTTTCAATGTTTATTTTTTAGTTTCAATGTTTTTTTTTTAAGGTTTCAATGTTTTTTTTTAGTTTTCAATTTTTTTTTCATTTCAATGTTTTTTTATTTTTTCGTTTTCAATTTATTTTTTTTTCATTTCAATGTTGATTTTTTAGTTTCAATGTTTTTTTTTAGTTTTCAATAGTTTTTTTTTTTAGTTTTTTTTTTCAACAATGTTTTTTTTTTTTGTTATTTTTAGTTTTTTTCAATTGTTTTTTTTTCAATTTTTCAATGTTTATTTTTTAGTTTCAATGTTTTTTTTAGTTTCAATGTTTTTTTTTTTTAATTTTTAATTCAATGTTTTTTTTTTCATTTTCAATGTTATTTTTTAGTTTCAATTTTTTTTTTTATTTTCAATGTTTATTTTTTTTAGTTTTCAATGTTTTTTTGTTTATTTTTTAGTTTTCAATGTTTATTTTTTAGTTTTCCAATTTTTTTTTATTTTCAATGTTTATTTTTTAGTTTCAATGTTTTTTTCTTTTTTAATTTTCAATGTTTATTTTTTAGTTTCATGTTTTTTTTAATTTTAATTTTAATTTTTTGCAATGTTTGTTTTTTTAGTTTCATGTTTTTTTTTTTAATTTTCCAATGTTTATTTTTTTAGTTTCAATGTTTTTTTTTTAATTTTCAATGTTTTTTTTAGTTTTAATTTTTTTGGTTTTTAGTTTCAATGTTTTTTTTTTTATTTTTTTTTACAATGTTTTTTTTTAGTTTCAATGTTTTTTTTTAGTTTTCAATGTTTTTTTTTTAATTTTCAATGTTTTATTTTTTAGTTTCAATTTTTTTAATTTTTCAATGTTTATTTTTTAGTTTTCAATGTTTTTTTTTAGTTTTCAAGTTTATTTTTTGGTTTCAAATGTTTTTTTTTGTTTCAATGTTTTTTTTTTTAATTTTCAAGTTTATTTTTTTAGTTTCTTTTTTTCAATGTTTTTTTTAGTTTCAATGTTTTTTTTTTTCAATGTTTTCATGTTTATTTTTTTAGTTTCAATGGAATTTTTGTTTCATTTTCAATGTTTATTTTTTATTTTTTAGTTTCAATGTTTTTTTTAGTTTCAATGTTTATTTTTTAGTTTCAATGTTTTTTTTCATTTTCATGTTTATGTTTCTTTTTTTAGTTTCAATGTTTTTTTTAGTTTCAATTTTGTTTTTTTTGTTTTTTCAATATTGCAATGTTTATTTTTTAAGTTTCAATGTTTACATGTTTCAACAATGTTTATTTTTTAGTTTCAATATTTTGTTCATTTTCAATGTTTTATTTTTTAGTTTTTCAATGTTTTTTTTCATTTCAATGTTTATTTTTTAGTTTCAATCATGTTTTTTTCATTTTCAATGTTTATTTTTTATTTTTTTTTTAGTTTCAATGTTTTTTTTTTTTTGTTTCATTTTTTTTCATTTTCAATGTTTTATTTTTTTTTTTTAGTTTCAATGTGTTATTTTTTAGTTTCAATGTTTTTTTTTTTTTTTAATTTTCAATCAAGTTTATTTTTTAGTTTCAATGTTTTTTTTGTTCATTTTCAATGTTTGATTTTTAGTTTGTTTTTTTTCAATGTTTATTTTTTAGTTTCAATGTTTACTTTTTTGTTTTTTTGTTTCAATGTTTTTTTTTTAATTTTCAATGTTTATTTTTTTAGTTTCATGTTTTTTTGCAATCATTTCCAATGTTTTTATTTTTTATAGTTTCAATCATCAATGTTTTTTTTTTTTTTTTTTTCATTTTCACAAAATGTTTATTTTTTTAGTTTCAATGTTTTTTTTTAGTTTCAATGTTTTTTTTTTTATTTTCAATGTTTATCTTTTAGTTTCAATGTTTTTTTTTTTCATTTTCAACTGTTTATTTTTTAGTTTCAATGTTTTTTTTTTTCATTTTCAATGTTTATTTTTTAGTTTCAATGTTTTTTTTTTTTCATTTTCAATGTTTATATTTTTTAGTTTCAATGTTTTTTTTTTTAGTTTCAATGTTTTTTTTTTCATATTCAATGTTTATTTTTTTTAGTTTTCAATGTAGTTTTTTTTCATTTTCAATGTTTATTTTTTTAGTTTCAATGTTTTTTTTTTTTCATTTTACAATGTTTATTTTTTTAGTTTCAATGTTTTTTTTTTTCATTTTCAATGTTTATTTTTTTAGTTTCAATGTTTTTTTTTTAATTTTCAATGTTTATTTTTTATTTTTTTTTAGTTTCAACAATGTTTTTTTTCGTGTCAATTTTTTTTCTTCAGTTTCAATGTTTTCTTTCGGTTTCAATATTTTTTAGTTTCAATGTTTTTTTTTAATTTCAATATTTTTTTTTAGTTTCAATTTTCTTTCTGTTTCAATATTTTTTTCAGTTTTATTGTTTGTTTTCAGTTTCAATGTTTTTGTCATGTTTTTCTTCAGTTTCGAATATTTTTTTCAATTTTCAGTGTTTTTATTTTCTGTTTTTTTTCAATGTTTTTTCTCTTTCATATTTTTTTTCATTTTTCAGTGTTTTTATTCTGTTTCAATGTTTTTTTTAGTTTCGATGTTTTTTAGTTTCAATGTTTTATTTAGTTTCAAAATTTTTTAAGTTTCAATGTTTTTTAGTTGCAATCCTTTTTTTCAGTTTCAATGTTTCTTTTCAGTTTTCAATAATGGTTTTTTCAGTTTCAATATATTTTTTCAGTTTCAGTGTTTTTTTCAGTTTCAATGTTTTTTTCAGTTTCAATGTTTTTTTTTTTTTTCAGTTTCAATATTTGTTCAGTTTCAATGTTTTTCTTAGTTTCAATGTTTTTTTTTTCAATGTTTTTTTTTTTTTCAACACAATCCCTTTTGCCTTATGGCGTTCTCTAGGCACAAGAAACATTGAAGAATGAGACCCCAGTTGAAACTGATCATCTTCGGAGGCATCATCACCACTGTCGAATAATTTGAGATTGCACCAAAGGGTCCTGAGGTCCTTTATTAGGTCCTTTTATTTTTCCTCACACCGTTTGGTGGGCTTGTTCCATACGAATAGGTTTCATTTTCCGAATGATAATAATAATATTGTATTACCACGATACCTTTGCGTTGGAAATAAACAACGTCACTTCTGTCCAGTCGACTAACCTTTAACCATCGTTTCAGGTCCTCCTGGGTCCTCTCGACGTGCCTGTGATCAGTTTCTTTTGAGTCCCAGTCCTGAGACTGGGCCCAAGTTCTGAGACTGAGTTCCAATTCTCGAGCCTCAGATCCGCGGAATGGCATGACGTCGAATTTCAGGTGTTGCCAGGCAAGGATACGGTGCTGGTGTTTTAAGCATCATTCCTAAGCTTAAAGATGATATGAACCTGAGTGTTTTAAGATGGTCTTGGTCAGGTTGAGAGAATGGAAACGATGTGTAATTCGAAAAATCTGGTGGGAGAGGGTCTGGAATAAGTTGCTCAGTAAACCAAGAACGCAAGAATGAAGTAAACCCATAAGGAATATAGGATTCTCTTCTCTCTCTCTCTCAGTCTCTCAGATTCTTCTCTCATCTCTCTCTCGTCTCTCTCTCTCTCTCTCTCTCTCTCTCTCTCTCTCTCCTCTCTCCACCCACGCTGCAGCCAACAATGGTCAATATATTGGGCAAAATATTGGTTGGTTTCTTCAAATTAATCTTTTTTTATACTTTTGACGAATCAATTTGGCTTTTATTTTGATCACATGGGGGTCATTCCAAAATTGTAAAACCTCTCCTATTTCTTGGTTTTTCCCTTCCTTGCAGTTTTCTATCCTACTTTTTTTAGTGAAGAACCCTTTAAACATGGTTTGGATTAGAGTATTAATAGGCTGCCCATCCCATCAGTCTCTGCAGTCAAAAAAATAAATAAATAATAAAATAAAATAAATGAATAAATAATCCTCCCCCCGCGTCCCCCCTTGCAATAATACAATTTTAAGGAGAGAGATCCTTGCTCCCTCGTCTTAATTGCGTCAGGACCCTATTGGTAGTCTGTGCCTGACGAAGGAAGCGTCTCGCGGTGATTGTCTGAAGGACGGCTGCTGGAGGGAAGGAGCCCTTTCAGACGGTTAGTATACTGCTGGCGTTGTTGAAGAAGCTAGGTGATACGGGCGTGAGCTTTTAATTACTCCTTGGCGCTTGCGTATAAATGTCAATAAAGCCAATCGACCAGAATAAGATATAAGACAATCACAGAGAACGAATGCTCATCTGCATTTTAAATGAAACTGCGCCGGTGGCAAATGATAGCAAAATAGCCAAATAGAATAAGATAATAAACGAATAAATGGAAAAATAAGTCACAAAATTAAATTTCGGGTCATAGTCATAAATATATTAATGTGTTGATATTAATATATAATATTTATTTTTTAATACTTTGTTGAGAGAGAGAGAGACTTGCCAATAAATTGAGTAAGGGAAAACGAAAGCTTCAAGAAGAGATTTCCAAAGCCTGGCAGAAGGGGGATGAGTAAGTTCCAAAAATCGTACAATTCGAGATTCACTGATTTCTACAAAACAAATTTGAAAAAATGTGGCCTACGGGCCACACTGCTCGCCTGTTCCACCTAAAATGCACTTGTAAGTGCTGTCAGCAGTTAAGATCTTTTCTTATATTTCCTGTGAAAAACTTTAGGGGTCAAAGGTCAACCCTATAGACACCGGAGTCTACTCTATGTGAGGCTGGATAATATAATATTAACTTTACGAGCTCCAGCCCGGTAATCTAGCCGTCACTGTTTTCCTAAATATTTAAATTTTTAATGCTTAAGACCTCAATTGTGGTCCCGTCCCGGCCACCCGGGACAATAGTTTACACAACTCTGATCTACTCTACATGAGGAAACTTTGGCTCCAGTTTTTAACATTGTAATCCCTTTTGCCCAAAAGTGCCACGGGCCAAGTCCGGTTGGCATTGATCCTGAGGTACCGGAAAAGTCGAGAAGGTGAAAAGTTCATTCTAGACACATGCATAATACATACATACATACATACGTACATACATACATACATATAGCAGCAAGACACAAACACAGACTCCGTAGAAACTTTGGACACAAAAGCTCACTATAGCTATAGGAGGTGGTGAGTTAAAACAAAGATATAATTCGAACCTCTCCCGTCTCAATTTATTCTAATTTATTCAGGTCTAATTCATTCAGTTAGTACTAGGGCATAATGCGACAACAAAATGCGCAGCCTGTCTGCCATTTCAGGACTTGAGGCTGATAAATGAAGAAACACTCCTTACCACAATACGAGGGCACTTTAATACACTACTGAAGCACTTATACATAGTCTAGGTTCCGACTGCCGAGGGGCGGCTGTTCACTTTAGGTTTTAGGGTTGTCTACCCCAGTTGGAGACTCGTGCGTTTTTAAGTCATAGGCGTATTTTATCTTTCAGTTTCAGTGACTCTTTGGTAACCTCAGTGCATTTGTCTGAGTGATACCAGTGATCGATTATGTGCGTCTGAAACATGTTTTTTAGCGAGTAAAGAATACTCATTGATTGAAAACACATAATCCCATGAAACCACAGATTAGTATCGTAATTTTCATAGCTGTTAGTTGGGGGAAACCGGTTATATGCACATTTCCTCCATATTTTCATTGGGAAACCGTTTATACGCATATTTCCTCCATATCTTTATGGGGAAAACGGTTATATACATATTTCCTCCATTTCTTCATGGGGAAACGGTTATATGCATATTTCCTCTATTTTTCGTGGGAAACCGGTTATATACATATTTCCTCCATATCTTTATGAGGAAAACGGTTATATGCATTCCTCCATATTTTCATGAGGAACCGATTATACGTATATTTCCTCCAAATTTTCATTTGGGAACCGGTTAAATGCACATTTCCTCCATATTTTCATGGGGAAACCGGTTATATGCATATTTCCTCCATATTTCCCCCATATAAACCAATTTCCCGGTGGAACTTTGTCTGTCGATGGGTTGTGACAAAACAGGTTTATTACAAAACGGTGGAAACCAGAGATGGTTTTTGCTATTAACTAGTATAAATAAGTATTAAAGTGGAGTGACGTTTCAATGTGCCGTTGCAACGAATTCAATTCCACTTTACTACTAATACACCAAAAGCTTCTTCAGTTCGGGTTGCGTAAAGCTAAGGTGATCGAAGGTTTGGTAAGTGTAAATTTGACCTATAATTTTGTGTAGATTTAACATCTAATTATTTGTAAATTTAGCTTATAATTATGTCTGAATTTAGCCTATAATTTAGTGTAAATTTACATACCTATAATTTTGTGTAAATTTAACATATAATTTTATGTAAATTTAACCTTATAATTTTGTGGGAATTGTGAATATTAAAGAGTTTAACCTAGAGAACTTTTAGGTAAATTGAAAATTTGGTGTAGCCTAATATATATTTGGAAAAAGGTTATAACTAAAAGTACATCAAGACTAGTGTAGCATTTTCTAATCAAACGAATTCTCTCTCTCTCTCTCTCTCTCTCTCTCTCTCTCTCTCTCTCTCTCTCTCTCTCTCTCTCTCTCTCTCATGGCATTGCTAGGCTTTGTCTTTTAATGTAGATTATGCAAGCATAGTTGAAGTTTAAGTTTTGTTTTGTTAAAACTTTTCACAATTAGGTAAGCTACTAGATGGGATCTCTCTCTCTCTCTCTCTCTCTCTCTCTCTCTCTCTCTCTCTCTCTCTCTCTCTCTCTCAGCTAGGCTAGGTTGTCTGTAATGTACTAGGCTATATGCAAGCGTACTCATGGGTTGGTTTTGTTTTGTTACGGTAAACAATCACGGACGATCCATTGTCATCACGCTGGCCGGGTCTTATTCACTCGATATTTAATTGATGAAACAAGAATACAATTACAACTTTAAGCATACCATTCAAAAGATTGAAGTTTCGTCAACATAATATGATATATGAAAGCCCCATACGAACTAATAAGCATGTGACGCTCTTCCTAAAATATGTTTTCAAGGCAGTTTTGAAATCCAATATAGCGGCTATCGTCAGGCTGGCCGGTCTAATCACGGACAATCCACCATCTTTCCCAGCCTTCCCAGCTCTCATTTGAACAGTGTTAGCGTATATATGTAACGTTTATTGATCTTACTCAAGATTGCAGTTGTAATCAGCACAATGAAACAACATTTTGTTGCCTATATTAGTGAAAGTATGAAACTTGTTATTCCTGGGGTCATGGTTTGAACTGAATTCATTTTTACCTTGTAATCGGTGGTTTTATCCTTACTGCCATCACAATTGAAACTCCACAGTACTTATTTGATTGTAATTACTATACACATTTTGGTCTTGATTCACTCCACATTGCACTTGAACCACGTTGCTGTTCCTGGTTCCTAAGTACTCACTCCACAAACACAGTTACGAGCAGCAGACGACAACACTGAATATGAGGTGCAAAGTTTTATTCCCTTAATTATTTACTTTTACTCATTATTTAGTTTAACGTTACTTCAAAATTTTTATTTAATTCATGTCTATTATCCCCTTTTTGCAACCAAATTAACCCCAAAAAATTACAAATATTTCGGATGTATACTTACGAGCAGACGACGCGAGGAAAAATTACTCATTTTTGCCAATCTAGTGGAGCGTCACACATACGCCGATGCATTTACAAACTGTTCCCATGAATTCTAGTCGTCATAGTAATGCAGTAACGATAAAATTGCTGTAATATGTATATATGCTACAAAGATATGCTAATTTCACTTATTTTCCTGGTTTTGTGTAAGTCTTATACCTAGTTTGGAGGGTAAACACATACCAATTGACAACACTGATAAACAATTGAAGAGCGCAAAACGCCGCAAAGAATGCCGTAGTCCCCTTGAATAAGTACAAATAAGTGCTGGTAAGAGTTCAGGTGTACGATTGTTTTGTTGGGATGAAAGTGCCCCAGCATCTATGGTACAAGTGGTGTGTGGATTTAGCACAGGAAATGGGAAGTTTATTGACACAAGCGACTCCGCAAACATCGATAATGGCGTCAATCTTCTAAATATTTTGAGTTGTAAGTAAAAATTTTTGAAAGCGTTTTGGTGAAGTTTGCACTGCGTTGGCCACCCTTTTCATTACCCTCTTGTTTAAATCTTAAAATATGGCCTTAATTTCTAACTTTGGGGAAAATACTTGCTACGAAAGGAGAGTAGCGGTCTTTAGCTCCTTCTCTCGCCAACAACAACTTGTGACTGATGGCCATCAACGGTGTCAGGACGCGTTAAAAGTACTTTTTCGGAGGGAGGCCAGTCCGTGATAGTCAGGTGAGTTTGGGTGGGCCAGTCCACGCGGTGTTTTACCCTAAAGCTTTTCACAGGTAAATGTATTCTTTCTCTCTCTCATCTCTCTCTCTACTCTCTCTCTCTCTCTCAATGCTAGTTATTAGGCCAGTAAAAATTTATAGTATCTCCATTGCCTAGGTGCCAAAATTTAAAAAAACTAAGGAAATGGATTTTTAAAACTGAGGATTTTTCGTACATAGGGTAAATGACCGAACAGTGACACAACAGCCACCGACTCTGGAATGCAGCCACCTTCTCAAAAAAGTACTTTCTAATTCGCTGCCATAAGCATCAGTCAAGTGTTGTGGCTTATCCAGGCAGTACACCGAGACCTCTATACTGCTACTTTTTCCTAATAGTGTTTTCTCCTTAATTACAAAATAATGGCATAATTTCAGTGCATTTTTTGGAAGTGGCCACGTTCCGAGAGAGGTGGCCGCTGTGTCGCCTGTCAGTCATTTACCCTAATGCAGCCTATCCATTGCCCTGAAATGAGTCCTTTGACATCTATTCTAAAACTGGCTTTTCGGATACTTTATAAGTATGAAAATTTTTATGTATACTATTTCTATTGCAAACACTTTTTAGCAGTTTAACTTGTGTGTCAAATGAAGAAGGCAACTTTAATTCGAATGGTAGGACTAATAACCTCCTAAGGTTAGGTAAGGTAATGAGATTAGGTTACTGTTATAGGCCCTATTTATGTTGCACCTTTTTCGTTCATTCTTCCTCACAAAAATGTTTTCCAATAGAGTTCCCTCCATTACTGTTAGGTAGTGGGTTAAATTGTTAACCTAGCATTTGCAGAGGAAATAAATATCAGTTCTTCATAATCATATTCAAAACATTGGATTACAGTCTATTATGGTTTTGCTTCATGTAAATCAGATTACAAAATAGCATTCTAAATACTACTGTATCTGACAACTTGATTTATGGGAGATTTGCACATGAATAGTACTAACCACATATTCTATACTTTCAGACCTGGTTAGAGAAGCTGAAACTTTATAGAGAATGAGGGTCATCACAAGAAAAATACATCCAATCTTCATGACAAAATGCATCAGAGCAACACTAAAGAAGCAAAATTATTTTTCTCAAAGCTGTCAATATTTCTCACAGAAAGCTGATGGTTTTGTTCAATTAAGAAAGGAAGAATTTCACGTCAATCCTGGATTTGGAACCTTTCGTACCACAGGCAATGTTGGCTGCATCATAAAACCTGCCAATCCTCATGTAAGTCTCTCTCTCTCTCTCTCTCTCTCTCTCTCCTCTCTCTCATCTCTCTCTGCTCTCTCTCTCTCTCTCTCTCTCTCTCTCTCTCTCACTCATTAATTTGAGGTACCATCTGTTGGGCTCATTATGCCACATTTGTGAAACTGAAATTGTCACTTCATACTGCATGTTATATTGTATGGAAGATTCATGTATAAAGCTTAAGGTCTTTGGAGTCAGTTTTGGTGTAATCTAGTTCAAGATTGAATTTGTCCTGGTAACTAAGGTCTTATTTTATTTTGCTAGTGATGTTCCTTGAAGCAGTGATTTTATTCTCCTAAAATGCACTGTTTGTTTAGTCTTCTTCTGACAAAGGTAGGGGTTACTGTTTTTCCAGCAGTTTGTCTGCACACCTATGCTTTCATCAGAGCTACTCCTACGTGGGATTTTAGTCAAGCTTAGGAATAAATTAAGGTCTTCAAGCATAGATCGGCATGATAAGAGATCAGCCTTTTAGCTGTCCAGCTTCATGTCCCCATACCTGACTCATTATCTCGGCTCCCCTTACACTACTGAAGGGATTTCAGTCAAACTCGACAACGGTAGACAGATACACATACATGTGCTTGCAGGGATATTGTTCATATCCATCACTGTTGTCACAACTTACTGGGTCACAGCTCTTATGTGAATAAAGGGATATCTGTCAAACTTTGCACAAAGGTAGACTTGCGTGTATTTCCTCTTTCAATTGATTGTCATGCATTATTATTATTCATAGGGGTTAGTTTTTCCAGACCTCTGATCTTCAAGTAGACTCTTCTCGGGCTGGTTCTCAGGGATCAATCTTGAGAAAAAAAATACAAATGAAAAATAGAATAAAAAATAAAAAAAAAAAATAAATAAATTAATTAATTAATTTTGTAAGAATTTAGACTTTGAGAAACCTGTCTTATTTAAAAAATTTATGATGTTAGTATTGAAAAATCTTTGCTTTCAGCAAGAATACTTTTCATTTTTGAATTCCATAGATAAATAGATCTTTGCTGGGTCCAATTTTGGGCACTCAACAAGTAAAGCTGTACTGTCATGGGGTTTTTTGACATCTGCTACACTTCATTGGGTCAGCATGTGGTGTTGATATCAAGTGACCGCCATGCGAGAATCTTGTGTGTCCTATACGGAGCCTTGCTATATCACCTCTTTTGATCTTTCCTCCTGAGGATTGTCCTCCATGCATACACGTCAGTTTTTTATATTTTTAAGTTTTATTTGTTGTTGGCACCGAGGCCCATTCTCCTTTCCAATCCTGATAAATCAATGGTTTAACAGATTTTACCCAGTCTGACAATGGGCATGTGTAATTGTTGGAGGATAGCGCAGGCTAATTTGGCAGCTGATGTCTGCATATTTATTTCCTTTCATTCCCATGTGTGCTGGGATCCAACATATTTTCCATTGATAATCCTGATTGGAGGAGTTGATGAATTTTTATTTGTATTTCCTGCACTATTTGGTTTCCTGATTTATACCGTCTTATAGCATCTATAGCGCTATGTGAGTCACTGAAAATAAGAGACACTTGCTTTTGCCTCAGATATCTTATCAAGAGCCATCTGTATGGCTGTGACTTCAGCAGTAAATACTGATGATATTAAAGGTAGGCGGTTTTTTTTTATTAACATATTTTTCGAATATGCAGATGCTCCATACTCCTCCAACATTATTTTTTGGAGCCGTCTTTATATACCATAAATTTGTTTCCTTTCTTTCTAATGTGCTCCAAAGGCATGTTTTGCTGTACATTTCTGTACTTGTCATTTGCTTTTTGAGTAGGTAAGAAAGAAAGGGAGGTACATATCTTTATTCGATTTAAAATCCACGGTGGTGGCAATTCTATTGGTGGGTGAAAAATTGGATCCATGTTATGCAAGTTCATTATGTATCTAGCTCTTTTTGGGAAAGAGCTAGTACTATTAACTGCTGTTACTGGATTACAGTTTTGGAAGCAGTCAGCTACAGGAGACGATCCCGCTTGCATTGAAAGACCTCTTCGTATTGTTATCAAAATACGGTGATGTTTTAAGGGCAAAACACCTGCCTCTACCAGAAGTGAGTTTGTTGGGACGATTGGAATGCTCCTGTGCACAATCACAGCCTTCATGGTGCACTGCATCGAGAGATTTTAATGCAGATTCTTGAGGCGGATGAATATATCGGACAGCATTAATCTATTATGGATAAGACTGTTGCCTTAAATATCATTATAAAATGTCTTGCTTTGCTCCCCAATTAGTGTGTGATAACTTTTTTTAATATGGAAAGGGCTTGATGCCCTTGGCTTTAATGTATTTGATGTGGTCCTTTCCATTTTAAACTATTGATCAAATATCACTCCTAGGTACTTGATTTTTGTACAAAATTGTATTTCAGTGCTATAAAGGTGAAGTTTGATTGTCTGGTTCTTCATCCATCTTTTGTCCTTGTAGAAGACGATTGCTTTTTGTTTTATCATTTGAAAATTTAAAAATCCAACTGAATTTTATCCAACTACATATATTTGAAATGGCAGTACATGAGAACTCTCTGAGCATGTCTCAAATTACTACTCGTATAGTAAATGACAAAGTCATCAACATATAAACTGTTTTTTACACCACTTGGTAAATTTATAGTAATGTCATTGATTGCTAAAGCAAACAATGTACAGCTCAAGACACTACCTTGAGGGATTCTTTCTTCCAGTTTATAGGTTACTGAGTAGGAATTTTCTACTCTTACTTGAAAAGTTCTGTTTGTTAAAAAGTTCTTAATAAATATTGATAAGTGGCCTCTTAGTCCCTTGGAAGGAGTGGAGTTTTTGCATGATGTTATGTTTCCATGTTGTATCGTATGCTTTTTCTATATAAAAAAATGTAGTCTACTGTGAATTTCTTTTGTTCAAAGCCTTTTTTGATATGATCTTCTAAATGTGTTAAGGGATCTAGGGTTGATCTGCCAGCTATTGAACCAGACTGTGTTGGTGTTTTTGAAAATGGATTCTTTGGTTTATTACATACGTTAAATCGTGCATTACCATTTTTTTTTTTTTTTTTTTTCTAAGATTTTGCATAGGTAGGCAACTTGTTATAGATATCGGTCTATAATTGGATGGATTACTTGCATCTTGGAATTATTTGGTGGGCATGTTTCCATTTATCAGGAAAAGACACGTTTAGAGCCATATATTATAAAATTTTAATAAATATGATTTAGCTATAGGAGCTAATTTTTCTATAATTTCAAATGATATTTTATCATATCCTGGTGTGGAGGGATGACAAGAGTTGATGGCATTATCTAGTTCATCCAGTTAAAAATAAGTTATATTCCAGGTCTTCAAGAGTTTCAAAATTGAGTATTATATTTTCTTGTTTTTCTGATATTTTGAAAATGTGTATCTAGGCTGGAGTAAGCACTGATGTTTTCAAATGCTTTCCAATTATATTTGATATTTCATAAGTATCATGGTATATTTTTCCATTTAATTGTATTGCACTTCTTGGAGGTCTTATGTGTTTTCCATTGATTTTTCCTTAATCTTTTGCCAGATATCCCTATGGATGTGTTTGAAGATATGTTTTTTTGAGACATATTCCTTCTATGATGCGATTTTTTCAGCTGGGTATTACTGTTTTTCTAAATTTGGCTGTATATTTGTTATATAGTGGTTTAATGTGGTTAATTGTTATGTTTTTTGTTATAAACTATTTTTTTTAATATGTTTTATATATAGGGCATTTTGTTCAGTGATTCAAGGCGAGTTTTGAGTCTGTTAAGATTGCGACCCAATCAATATGTTTTATTTTACTTAAGGTTGTTAAGGTTGGGTTCCACCATGGGACAGGTCGATTTTGTGGAATGTGATTTTGGTTTTTGGAATACTTTTATCTGCAGCATTTATTATGAAGTTTGAGAAGGATTCACATGTTGTATTGGTGATCTTCATTAGTGGAAGGTGGTATGTTTCGAGTGAATAGGAAATATTTATCCCAGTTAGCTTTTTGAATATTATATCTTGTAGGTGGCAATATTTTGATATTACTTAAGTAGTTCAGAGTGATTGGGAAATGGTCACCTGTTTATGAATCGTCTAGGACGTTCCATTCAAATTTCTCGGCTACATCATTTGAACATAATGAAATGTCAGTTGACGAAAGGTTAGATGTGTATTTGAAAAATATGTTGGAACTTCACTTTCATTGAGACAACACAGGTTATGTTTCATTATAGTATTCTCTATGTTGATTCGGATGTGTCAGTGGGGTGTTATTAGTTACTGTATCCCATAATGGATTATGTGCATTAAAATCTCTTACTATAAGTAGGGGTTCCTGTAATACTTTTGCTAATAAGTTCAGAAAAAATCACTAAAATTTGCATTGAAATTTGGTTGGTTATATAAATTACAATAGTGATTTTACTTTTGTCAGTCATATACAGTTTAATTGATGTTATTTAATATGGCATAGATGGTATGTCGAAAGGTTCATATGTAATGCTATTATGAACGCATATGGCTGTGCCTATTTTTCCACCGTTAGTTGGTGAATAACAGGCAATTTTATAGTGTTGGATATTTGTAGGGTTACTTCCTATATGTTATAGACATATGCACATTGGGTTGTGGTCTCGTATGATTCTTTGTAATTCACCCAGACGTAGTCGGGTTAAGAGACCATTTACTATATTCCATTGAATGATTTTATATTTCATTATTGGGAGGAATTGGTGTTAAATTCTGTAAATTGATTGCTGATTTTACTTTGCCTCGTAGTTTATATGCATTTGAATTTATTTGTGGTTTTTTAATCATTGCATTTGTATGTTAGTTATTACATTCTGCAGTTGTTTGTTTTTCATAATTGAATATTAACAGGTCTATTTTTTATTTTATAATTTCCTTTATGTATTTTGAGGATTCAGAACATAATTCGTTCTCCATGTTGGGGTGTTAAAAAAAGGGCAACCTCCTTAACCTTAAACGCCGACTCCGGACGTATTTTTACGTCGACATTTTTTGTCCTCTCGGGTGCCGACTGGACGTATTTTACGTCGACATACAAAAGTTTTTTTAAAAATTCGCGGAAAAAATACTTTTAGGCCTACCAGCCGAAAACTCTTGAATCTCGCGCCTTGGGGGGGGGATGCTGGGAGTTCATGGATCAAGGTGTTGTTTTGTTTACAGTCGTTACGCAGGCGCGCAAGCGCGAATTTTCTTTTCTTGCCGCACTAAAAAGTATCTGTGACACATCTCGGAAATTATTTCGTCACTTTGACATAATTTTTTTACCATTTTAAATTAGCGTTACATGGAGTATTATATATGAAAATGTGCGCATTTTTATGTAGAATACAAAAAAAATACTCATGATTGTAGCTTTTTTATCAGTTTTTTGAGATATTTTCATATAATAACGTATAAGTGCCAAAATTTCAACCTTAGGTCAACTTTGACTCTACAGAAATGGTCGAAAAACGCAATTGTAAGCTAAAACTCTTATATTTTAGTAATATTCAATCATTTAACTTAATTTTGCAACTAATTGGAAGTCTCTAGCACAATATTTTGATTTATGGTGAATTTATGAAAAAACTTTTTCCTTACGTACCGCGCAGTAACACTTCCGAAAATAATCATACATGCGATTGTGGTAATGTTTGCACCATTTTAAATTAGCCGTTACATAAAGTTTTTATATATGAAAATGTGCGCAATTCAGTCACAATACAACTAAAACAACCCATGGTTGTAGCTTTTATCAGCTTTGAAAATATTTCATATAAAAATGATAAGTGACAAATTTCAACCTTCGGTCAACTTTGACTCTACCGAAATGGTCGAAAAAGCAATTGTAAGCTAAAACGCTTATATTTTAGTAATATTCAAGCATTTACCTTCATTTTGCAACAAATTGGAAGTCTCTAGCACAATATTCGATTTATGATGAATTTATGAAAAAAAAAAACATTTCTTTACGTCCGAAAAAATCATACGTGCGATTGTGGTAATGTTTGCACCATTTTAAATTAGCCGTTACATAACGTTTTATATATGAAAATGTGCGCAATTTTATGTATAATACAACAAAAAATATTTGAAGGTTGTAGCTTTTCTCATTTTTGAAATAAAATTTGCATATAAATCATGATAAATAGAACCACTTCGTTCGGGTCAAATTTGACTCTACTGAAATGGTCGAAAACGCAATTGTAAGATAAAACTCTTACAGTCTAGTAATATTCAGTCATTTATCTTCATCGTGAAACAAATTCGAGTCTCTAGCACAATATTTAAATTTATGGTGAAATTTTTTAAAAAAAACTTTCCTTCCCTCCGTGCGCGGATTCTCCGCCACAAATCTCCGAAATTTGTAAGTCCCATTCTCGGAATATTTGCTCCGTTTCATATTAGGCATTTCATAGAGTTTTATATATGGAAATGTGCGCAATTTCATGTAGAATAAAACGCAAAATATTTGAAAGTTGTAGCTTTTCTTATTTCCAAAATAATTGCATATAAAAAATATATATAAAAAAAAAAATTAACTACATTCGGTCAACTTTAACTCGTCAGATATGGTCGAAACTGCGTTTGTAAGCTAATATTCTTACAGTATAGTAATATTAAAATCATTTTGTCTTCATTTTGAAAGAAATTGGAAGTCTCTAGGACAATATTTAGATTTATGGTGAATTTTTGAAAAAATTATGTTTACGCTCCGTGCGTTACGAATTCATGCATTATTTTGTGATAATATTTTCTCTGTGTTGCTTTTATCGTTTTACAATTTGTTATATACCAAAATGATCGCAATTTAGTGTACATTACAACGAAAAAAAAGTAACTTGTTACCTTTAATCGTTTTGCGCACAGCGCGATTTGAATACAATTATATATGAAATTTCATTTTTGCGCTATCATATATCGCATTATTTATATATGATAATGATAATTTTTTTCATTTCTGATGGTTGCATACTAAACTTCAGGCAATGACAAAAAAAAGGAGCCAAAAATGAACTCTTAATCTTCAAAACTAAGCGCGCTATGATTTTTTGAAAAAAATATTTTTTCCGCTTCCGCGCTCACTCTGAAACGTCTCCGGCACACGGGAGACATTTTTTTTTTTACCGCTTCGGCGTTTAAGGGTTAATTTAGTAAAATTGTCTATACAATTTCGTACTGTGTCCTCTGTCTTGGTAGTTAGTTGGTTATATGTACTTACAAAGCATTCATTACAACCACAAGATGAAGCATGTTTGGTAATGTTAATTATTGGTTCAGAAGTATTTGGTCTAGCTTTAGAAATTTCTGGTTTTGTAATTTTATTGAGTCCTTTTCTCTGTAGTGATAAGGACTGTTGGTTGAGGGGTATTTGTTTTGTTTGTTGTTAATGGAATATTTGGTCTTGTGGATGGTTGGGGGGTAATAGTTATATTTTGGTTTGGTTTAATGGTATGGTTTTCATTAAAATTATTTGATGGGAATTGTAAAGAGTGATCTTTACTGTCCAGATGTTGGCTGTTTGATTGAGATTGAGGGTAATTGTGTATTTCCACTTGTGCTGAGGTTAGTTTAATATCTTTTTTAAAATGTTCTCCTGGTGTAGTTGGAGTTTCTTTGGATTGATTGTAATTTTCAATATTTACTTTTTTCCCTTAGGTGGGGTTCTTTCCAGAATTTCTTTTTGCCAGTTCGATAATTATCTTATTTAACTCCTCTTCCATTGGAAGTTCTTTTCCGTGGATAACTGAATGCATCTATGTAGTATGTTTAGTGGTGGTATTGGTTGTTGTAATATCACTTTTATTTTTGGGTTTTCAGTATTATTAGTATTAAATTTAGTTTCTATGTTTATTATCTCTTGTTTGTTATTGTGCTGCTTGATATCTTGATTTTTAGTCACATTTGAAAAGGTGGGGGTTTTTGGATGGATTATTAACTCCTCTTACTTTTAGCTCAAGTCTGGCTTCCATGACTGACGTTCCTGTCCTATTTATTAACAACTGAAGTTCTGTGTTATATTGGTAAAATGAGCACTCCTTAGATTTTGCGTGATGGGCTAGTCCACAATTAACACATTTTGATTGATTACAGTTCCAATTAGTGTTATGGTCATCTGATGCACAGACTGCACATATAGCCTTATTACGGCATCTTTTGTATGTGTGTCCATACCTTGAGCACTGTGTACATTGTAATGGTTTTTGGAACAAAAGGATGAACTTCTCTATATTGTCCAAGAATTTTATTTTAAATGGTAGGTCTTGGCCTGTAAATTTTATTTTGGCAATGTTGATATTTTTATTTTAATCTTTCCTACTTGAAATCGAGTATATTGTAAATTGTGAATATTGTTATATCTCAATTTTAAGGGAGTCGTACAGTAGTTGTTTTGAAGGAAGCTCCTGCTCGCTATTGGGTAGGATGATTGTACCTTGTACATAATTCAATGTTTCGTGGCTTGTAATTGTTACTTTTATATTTATCTGTTATACTTATAAAGGCAGTGGACTGCTTTTTATTGGTTACTAGGATAAGCCATTCATTGTCCTTGTGTGTCCTGCATTCCATATCTTGTGTTGGATATATGTTAAGTAATTTGTTTTCTAGTATCGCTGCTGAGACTTTGTTGTCAGCTTTGAGGACTAGAAATCTTGACCAGTTATTTGGTCCAAAGAGGTCATCAAAATGTACTGATGTGGGATTAAGTCGGTAATTTTTGTTTTTGTACATGAACTTTCCTGTCAGACATATACTTAGTTTACGTCTCTGACGTCACGACAGAATTCAAAACTCGCGGCTAACGCGACAGGTGTCAGGTGATCTACCTTACCCGCCGCTGGGAGGCGGGTGTAAGAACCATCATACCTTTTCTTGCCAGATTTTTTCTGTCGTCGGTGTCGACCCACACCTGTTGTCGGTACCTCTTGACAGTTTGATTCTTTCTCGTTTTTCGCCCTGGATTGTTTCTACGGACTTTTGGTGAAGTTACCCAATCTTTTGGCCTGGCATTTCGCGATTTGTGGGACAGTTATTGGACTTTTCTTTGGATTTTTCTTGGATTCATGATGTCTGATGTTGATACTAGAAAAAACTGCTATGTTTAGAGTTTGTTGTATGACTGATGTAAGGTGAGGCTACCGAAAGCTGCGGTAGACCCTCACACGGTATGTTTGAAGTGTAGAGGGAATGAATGCACCTTTAATAACCCTTGTAATGAATGTGAAAAGCTGAATGAGGATGAATGGAGTCTTTGTCTTCCTACTTGAGGAAGCTTGAAAAGGATAAAGTTAGGAAAGCTTCTTCCAGGAGCAGTAGTAGATCGCGTATTAGCGAGTTGGATGTAGATAATCCTATTTTTAGAAGTAGCTCCTTTGTCAGTTTCAGCTCCTGCTCCCTGCACCGAAGCCGAAGATGCGCCTTCGGAAGTGGCCTCAATGAAAGCCACCATTCGCAGTATGAGGAGAGGAAAATCAAGCAACTAGAAGGTAAGAGTGATTCCAATAGTGATTTGTGCAGTGAAACCCAGTGCAGTGGAGGGTGCGTCTGATAAGGCTCCCTAATGCTTCCAGGCCTAGACCTCTTCCAGACTCCCAGTTCCCAGTGGAGGAGGAAAGTCGAAAGCCGCAGGAAGGTTAGGGGAGCATCCCCAACGGTCAGGCGTCCCTCGGTAGTCCTGTTGATCGTTCCCAGGCTACCTTGGATCGCTCCAAGAGAGAAATTTTTGCGCCAGTGCTTCTCGTCGCCTCGCCTTCTCCTAAAAGAGGATGGAGCTCTTCGGAAGAACTCGCGCCCTTTTTTTTCGAAGAGAGCTGAAGAAACGGCTCCCTGCGCCCGCCCTTCCAGCCCTGAAGTTTTTCGGAAGAGCCTGAGGTGGAAGCGGAAGAAGCGTAAGAGATTCAGGAGTATCGTTCCCGAGCGGAGTCGAGCCTCGGTTTCTCCTGTTCACGAGTTTGTGAATTCTCCTGCCAAGGGTGTTTTTTTGGCTAACCTTCAGGCGCAGATTTCGGCTTAATGGCGGGCTCTCTTTGCGTCTCTCGTCGTAGGAAGGATGTCTCGCTCCGTAAAGAAGTCCCAGGCTCCCCTCTCCTGACTCTCGCTATTCGACGGAAGCGGCGCGCACCTGTGCGTTCGGATTCTCGCAGGAGGCTTTCTGCTTCGGACAAGATCACATCTGCGTCTAAGCGTATTATTCGCCCTGTCAGACAAGTTTCTCCTTCGGACAAGGAGCAAACTGCGTGTTAGGAGATCCTCACCCTACAGACGCTCTTTCGAGGACAGGATCGCTCCCCTTTGACAGGCGCCAGAAGCCTAGTAGGCACTACTCACCTCGTAGCCGCTCCTCGTCTCGCCTCACTCTCGGTTGACAAGCGCCCCCCTAAATCGGACAGGCGCCCCTTCGCTGGACAGGCGTCAAGAGCTTGTTAGGCGCGTTTCGCTGGCAGGCGTCTCTCCCGACTTTTACTCGCCTCGAGTCAGGAGCCGAGAGCCTAGCAGGCGCTTCTCCCCTGGTAGGCGCTCACCTAGTAGGCGCTCGTCGCCAGAGATTCTCTCGCCTCGGTTTCAGGCGCCAAGTGGTTTAGAGAATGGTAGGCGCTTTTTCGATTATGGCATGCGCCTCCCGTCCCCGCCTGGTAGCCGCTCCCTCCTTTGGACAGGCGCCAAGAGCGATAGAAGTTCTTCTTCAAACAGGTGCTCTGCACCTGAATGCGCCACCCTGACTCTTTATTAGGATTCAAGAATCTGAGAAACGCACTCCTCCAGACAAGAAGGATGTGCAAGTAGACACTTTTCTGAAGCATTGTCTCCAAGACGTATACGTCTAACTTCCTCTAGAGACCTCCTTTAAGAATAGTCGCGCCTCTAAGGATCAGGAGGGCTCTTCAGCTCAGGAGGAAAACAGGACCCCTCAGAAGAAGAGGGACCAAAAGACGCCTCAGTTTCCTCCATAAGAGACTAACAGAGTTACTCCTGCAAGAGTTTTGGAGATATCCTTTCTCTGTGGTCCCCCTTCTCCTCTTTCGTTATCTCCATTCGAAGACGTCGAAGGTTTCGTCTGTGTAAGGGATGAAACCACTGTTTCCATGAAGAAGGCGCTGAGAGGTTTGGGGAATGGAATGGCCTTTCTAAGAAGAGAAAGGGAAGACGGTTTTTTTCTTTCCCTCCGTCTAAACTGACCGGCAGATTGGGATTCTGGGTACGAATCGGGAGAACCTTTAGGCCTCGCTCTCCCTTCGTTACTGCGGACTCGGACTTCTCTTCATTTAGTGGATTCTGCTCGCGTTCCGCCCTCTTGTCGCCAAGACTACGTGGGAATGAACGAACTTGACATTACTGAAGGGAATGTTCCGAGTCCTGGAAAGTTTTCAACTTCCTTGATTGGTCTTTAGGTGTTCTGGCTAATAAGACCCAGACCCCAGATGCTCTGTCTCCTGAAGATCTTAACTGTGTCCTCACTTGCCATGGATAAAGCAGTGAGAGACGGATCGAGTGAAGTTCTCCTCACGTTTGGAGCGGGAGTGCTTAAGAAAACGGTCGTCGGTCTACTGTTCGTTTCTAACGAAGGCAGTGTCTCATGCGCAAAGGGGGCTCGCTCCTTTATGCCTCAAACTCTCTCCCTCTTCTGTCCCCAGAAAATTATCCAAGATGTCTCGAGTGCCCTTTCAGCTAAGGCTATCAGGGACATGTTAGGCCAGCGGCGGCCAGGAAACCTCGCTCTGTCTTCCAACCCAAGACCAAGAAAGAGACTCCTCTAGACAGGAGCCCTTCGAGGAGGGACCCGCTGTCAGAGGTTCTGCAACCAGAGGGACTAGACCTTTTAAGAGAGGTAAAACCCTTCTCTAAGTCAGTCAGTGGGAAGAAAGGAAATAGCGGTCAAGGGACTCCAGACATCAGTGTGTGCCAGAAACTACTGAAATTTGCCCGACGTCTGGGCCACAAAGGGCAGACAATTGGTCCTATCGATTGTCAGCAAAGGATACCTCATTCCCTTCTCGTCAGACCACCATTGACGACAACTCCGAGGGAGTTGGTTGGTAGCCAAGTACAAGGACCCCATCATGAATCAAGCCCTTTCTCTAGCAGTAGATCTCATGCTAGAGAAGGAGGCCTATAGAACTAGTGAAAGATCCCCGCTTCTCGGGCTTTTTTCAAAAAACAAGACTTTCCTAGTTCCGAAGAACTCAGGAGGAATGGAGACCGGTGTTGGATGTAAGCGCCCTGAACGTCTTTGTGGAAAAGAGGAAGTCGCCATGGAGACAACTCCTCAGTGTTAGCGGCTCTTCGTCCAGGGGACGGATGGTGTCTCTAGACCTTCAGGACGCTTACTTTCATTGTGCCGATCCATCCTCTTCACGGAAGTATCTACGATTCATGATGGGAGGAAACATCTTCCAATTCAAGGCCTTGTGCTTCGGCTGTCAACTGCACCCCAAGTTTCACGGGGTTAATGAAAAACGTGCGCAGTGGCTACATTTGGAGGGAGTGAGGGTGTCGCTTTATCTCGACGGGACTGGCTAATCAGAGCAGAGTCTCAAGAAAGATGTCTGGAGGACCTTAAAAGACCCTTACATTGGCAAGTTTCGCTGGGATTTTCTGGTGAACTTCCAGAAGTCTCAATTAATCCCCAGTCAAGAGAGGATCTCTGGGGATATTCGGATAGCTTCTCTGGCTTTCGGGCTTTTTCCGTCGCCAGAGAGGATAGCTCGTTGCTACGAGAAAATAACGACCTTCCTAGAGAAAAGATGCATGCACAGCGAGGGATGTGGAGGAGTCTGCTGGGGACACTCTCGATGGAGCAATTCGTTTTCTCTAGGAAGGTTGCATCTCAGGCCTCTACAGTTCTTCCTATACCAGAACTGGAGGCGTCTCTCAATAGATCTGGAGTTCTCCTTCAAGATCTCAAGGGAAATCAAGAGAGACCTTCGGTGGTGGAACAACCCACTTCGATTGTGGGAAGGAATGGCTCTCTACATGCCGAAACCCAGCCATGTGTTGTTTCCGACGCATCGGAGGCAGGTTGGGGAGCGACGCTCGGACAAGAGAAGTGTCAGGCACCTGGAAGGGGGAATCAGGTGTCCTTGGCACATCAACAAGAAAGAGTTGATGGCAGTCTGGATGGCATTGAAAGCCTTCGAAACCCCACGTCCGAAATGCAGTAGTGCAGGTCAATTCGGACAACACAAACAGCCTTGGCGTACATCAAAAAACAGGGGGGGACGCACTTCTTCTCCCTGTACGAAACAGCAAGGGATCTTCTGCTGTGGGTCTCAAACAAGGGAAGATCAGTCTTCTCACCAGATTCGTACAGGGAGAAGGAACGTCAGGGCGATCCCCTCCTGAGCAGGAAGAATCAACTCTACCTCCGAGTGGACCCTCCACTCAGAAGTATGCCAAGACCTGTGGAGAAGTGGGGCAGACCTCACATCGATCTCTTTGCAACAGCAAAGAACGCAAGAATCGAACTTTACTGCTCCCCGATCTCAGACCAGGAGCAGTATCAGTGGATGCGTTTTCTCCTAGATTGGGACAGGGCTAGACGTCTACGCCTTTCTTCCCCCCTTCAAAGTACTAGGACAAACCCCTCAAAGAAATTTGCTATCTCGGAGAGGACAAGAATGACGTAGTAGCTCCTCCGTTTTCTGGCCCGCCCAAGATGGTTCACAGAGGTACTGGAAGGTTGGTGGACTTCCAAGAGCACTTCCACAAAGACAAGATTTGCTCAAACAACCCCACTTCGACAGGTATCACAGAAACCAAATCCCCGCTCTCAATCTGACTGGCTTTCGACTGTCAAAAGTCTTGTCAGAGCGAAAGGGGTTTTCGACAAAAGCTGCTAGGCTATCGCCTCAGCTAGAAGACCTTCGACCCTTAAAGTCTACCAGTCGAAGGGTGGGAACCGTCTTTCGCCGTTGGTGCAGGAACCAGAACCAAAAAGTTTTTCCTCTTCAGTACCTCTGTGACTCAGATAGCAGATTTCCTAGTTTTCCTCAGAGAAAAATGCGGTTTGGCAGTATCTACTATCAAAAGGATACCGAAAGCATGCTGGCTGCGGTGTTCAGACATAGGAATTTAGATCTTTCGAATAACAAAGATCTTCATGATCTATTAAGATCTTTGATCTTCCAAGAAGACCTCGAGCGAAGTTCCAAGTTGGAATCTGGATGTGGTTCTTCGTTTCCTGAGGTCCGCTAGGTTTGAACCACCACATTTAGCATCCCCCTTCAAAGATCTCACGAGGAAAGCTCTCTTTCTCATGGCTTTAGCATCAGCTAAAAGGGTTAGTGAGATCATGCCTAGAAGGAAGGGTAGGTTTTCAAAGGAGATTTTCCGTGGTTTGGGCCTTCCTTCCTTCGTTTTTGGCAAAAAATGAGAACCCCTCAAATCCGTGGCCAAGGAACTTGAGGTTCGTGGTTTATCTGCCATAGTAGGGGGAAGAACCTGAAGGAACTCTTTGCCCTTGTTAGGAGTTTAAAAAATAATACTACCTTCAGAAGAAGAAAACCCTTAAGGGCATGAGGATAGACTATGGTGCTCTGTAAAGGGACCCCAGCAGACCATTGTCGAAAAATGCGCTGTCTTTCTTCATTAGAAGTGTTGTGAAAGAAGCACATAAAGCTTGTAATGAGGAACATTTCAAGATCCTAAAAGTCAAGGCTCATGAAGTAAGAGCAATTGCCACTTCCTTTGGGCCTTTAAGAAGAATATGTCTCTCAGAATCTGATGAAAACTACATTCTGGAGATGTAATTCAGTATTCGCCAACCACTACCTAAAAGAGTCAGTATTACGTATGACGAGTGCTTCGTGTTAGGCCCGTACGTATCGGCGGATTCGGTGCTGGGCAGGGAGCTGGAACATATCCTTAGTAGTTTTTTCCCTTGTTTTTTTGGTAATTGAGTTCATATGGTTGTATGAAAAATGATGCAGGTAGGCACCTTTTTTCGTTTCGTAATGCTAATAACGTTAGTTTGGTTAGGTGATCGGATTTGGTTTGAAGCTCCCTGCGTTGGTAGTGGACAGGTTCTGTCATAGAAGAGGGCGAACCCCCATTGACATGATCCGACTTGGATTCTACTAAGTAAGGCGGATATCAAGTCCCGTTAGTAGACCCAAAGAGTCTTTTCAGCTGTAGGTCACGCCCTCGCTGTAGCTCTTATGGCTATGCAGATAATAGACAGTATCTATGAAGTCTTCAGCCTAAACAGGTAAGAACCAAGGTTATTTTTATCCTACAACAGGTGTTGTTTACCTTTTCTTTGTTATTTTCTGTCTTGTACCCTCCACCAAGGGTGTCAATCAGCTAAGTATATGTCTGACAGGAAAGTTCATGTACAAAAATGATATTGTTATTTTACAATAAAGTTTTGTACATACTTACCTGGCAGACATATACGATTGATGGCCCGCCCAGCCTCCCCTCAGGAGACAGGTATAAGAGAGAAAAAATCTGGCAAGAAAGGTATGATGGTTCTTACACCCGCCTCCCAGCGGCGGGTAAGGTAGATCACCTGACCTACCTGTCGCGTTAGCCGCGAGTTTTGAATTCTGTCAGAGACGTAAGCTAAGTATATGTCTGCCAGGTAAGTATGTACAAAACCTTATTGTAAAATAACAAATATCATTTCTTTTGGTCCTTGTTTTATGTATGTTGCTTGTCTATTATGATATATTTTTCTGTATTGTTAGGAGGATTATTTGTCTCTAATTCAGAATTATTGTTCATCATATATGGTTCCATTGTTACGATATTGGAGTTTACAATTTATTTTTTGTTTCTTTTTTATTTAGCACTCTATTTCTGGTTTTCTCCCTCTGCTGCTTTACTTGGAAACAGGGTGTTCTTTGTATCATTTATAGTACTTTCACTACTTGTGGCAGTACCAAGGAAATTCGGGTTAGTGACATGCCAATAATCATCAACTGTGCCGTAGTTTTTCCATCATGGGGTCCAGGGGTACTCAAATCATTTACGTATTTCAATATTCATAAATTTTGAGTTTTATGAAAAAAAAAAAAAAAAAAAATCTTGAAAAGATATCATTGGCCCTTCGCGAAGTTAAATCTTCCGCCAATGGCACAAGTGAGAAAGGACTCCAAATGTCCATATCCCTACCCTACCCCAAAAAGGGGATGGCATAAAAACATGATTAGTATGGCCCAAGTGTAAGCAGAACCCGCTTGCTAGGACTAAGAGTATTACGTTAATACAATTATCCCCATCCTAATCACATTATGGGCACAACTGGATAGAATGCCGAGAGTTCTATTCCTAGAACCAGGCCCCCCCACCCCTGGAATCTGTGGTCCAGCTCCACAGAATAGTTCCGCCTGAAAAAACAGGTCCGAACATTGTCGGGTAGGTGATGGATCTACCACAGTTCTCACTTTAGCTTCGGATTTACTCCATGTTAAGCCATATATGTTTTCTCATTTATTTGCTTTCAAAAATTTTGGCAAAAATGGAAAAGTCCATAGAAGTTAATTCGAAAATATATAATGTCATATGGACTCTTGGTTCGAACTGGGAAGAGATTCCTGAGGTTCGAGAGCCCTCTCACCATGTCAAGGTGGTCCCATAATGAGGGGGGATTGTCAGTGCAACTCCTCATACTATTATGCATAAATATGTATAAATGGTAATGGTCAGTCAGTCATTGTGTGTCTGCGAGTGTGTATGTCAAACTTAATATTATTATCAACTCCTCCTACATGAAGGATTTCAGTCATATATTTTTTGTAAGATATACGTATAATAGTGTTTTCTTCACCAACTGTAGTGCTTTTAGCAAGAACACATGTTGTTGCAGCAGTGTCAGTATGGTTGTTTGATATAAATTTGCAGATGTGAAATTTTGCAGTTTTCTTGAACGTTTGCAAGAATTCAACATTTATGCTACTTTTGCATTGCTGTTAACATGCCATGAATGCTTTATGTTGTATTTATTTTATCTGTTTCAGGAATATCCAGATGCTGACAGAGCTCTCGTTTATGTTTATGGAGATTCAGCTGCATCAAGCAAAGACGTTAATATTGAACTTACAGGAGAATCGAAAGATGTCCTGACGATAAATGCCTTCCCTGAGTCCCATGCAATGTATTGTGAAGTCCACCTCCCAATTAAATATGGTAAAAATATTTATAGAACTGAGAGACTTTGTGTGTATTCATGAAGTTTCATAGTATTTTATATAAAAGTACTATATAAACTGCTGTATTTATCATCAAAAGGAATAATGAAGGGTTTCCTCATGTAGGTCATAAGATTGCTCCCACTTATTACTTTACATAATTTCTGAATTATCAAGATTAATAGTGACAAGGACCTGTCAGATAATAGCTAGTAAAAAAAATCTAGAGTTGTGCAGGGGCAACTCCCAACCATTCCTCAGCTAACACTATCAATACCACATAGTAGTAAATGCTTACCTAATATTCTTATAAACAAACACCATCACACTTTACACTGAAAACTTAAGCAAAAGGCAATTGTATTCCTTATTTTCCGATATTTGTAACAAAAATAAACTCAAATATACATTTAAAAACTAAAAAACCAACCCCGTTCTTTATCTGTCGTAAGCAACGCTTCGTTCAGTAGGCTACACTTTTGTCGTTGACTAAAATACATTGTATTGTTCAGAAAAACAATAAATCCTTTTTTTTTCTCTCATGTAACACAATATGATAATTTACACACTTTTATCAAAGTAATTCTAATAACACCATAAAAATAATTTTCACTCTTATTATTTACCTGTGTGCACTACCTTTCTCAGTCTATTTGTACCAACATTTTTGTGAAGTCACGCAGCTTGCCAACCATTCAAGAGTAGTTTTTTTTTTTTTTTTTTTTTTCAAACTCATTTTGAATATATACATATCCTATAGTCTTTGGGGCCCTTGGTCCGGGTGTGTCAGATAGTGTTGATCTGGATAATTGAGGGATTACTGTAGTATGTATATATATATATATATATATATATATCTATATATATATATATATATATATATCATATATATAATATATACTATATATATATATTTATATATATCCTAAATATGCTTTGAATTTCACACCTTGTAACACACTTTACAAAGAATTTTGATAATGCTAGCTAACATGGAGACAAATAGACTTGCTGTATTCATTTAATGTATACAGTAATGCAAAAGCTCTTTGCCTCATTACTAGAACTGTGATTCCTGGGACAGTATTTTTTGCTGTGAATGTCACCCATCTTTCAAGCCTTTTTATTGCAAGCAGGTCTTCATTATTATATTAATTTATTATATTAATTTATTCTATTGATTTGCTTGAACAAGTCAGCGAGATATACAATAACTAGACATGACATCACAGCTTCACATGGCATCTCATCTTCACTTGCTTCCATGTTTGATCTTATAATGCATTTGGGGCATTGAAAATCTCAAATATTTCGTATTCCCGAGTACCTCTTGCGACCCCATCTGTTACTGTTAAATTCAGTACACAGTACTATACTGGGTTCACCCCCACACCTTTTCTGTGACAAACACATGGCCACTGTCCTGAATGTTCTTTTTCCTTTGTTTCTCTGGCATTCATCATCAGTTTTGTTTTTTTATGTTGATTTTCAGCTCCCAGGGACCCCTGTTACTGCACTCCTTTATTGCTGCTTCTATTACTATGATAGACAGCAAAGGATTCAGTGTTGATCTTTGATGGATAAACATTTATTTCAAAATATTCTAATATACCTATTATTGCCTTCACTCTAGCTCTATAGTGTCATGGTAGAATAACATCACTAGCTTAAAAAGTCTCTTTAGTACACTCTGCTTTTGTAACACCGATTAAATATTGCTTTGGTACTAAATCATTATAGAGACTTCTTCTGTTGTTGTTGAAGCCAAACTGACAGTCTTATTCTTCTCTAGTTCAACATTATCTGACTTTCATAATAAAAATAGAACTACCTATTCATGTGGAAGATTTTTCTTTGTTTGGAATTTACATATGTATCATTTGCAAAGACTTCCCTTATTTTGAGTTGATGTAGTAGTAATTTTAATGTATTTTTTCTCTTTCAGATCTGAAAATAAAACTTTTTAATGATGCTGGTGTACACATCTATGGAATGGAAGGGGATGAAGTAAACATTAATACATTTAATGGCAATATTAACACAAAGGGGCTCAAAAGTCATAATATTCATATAACCACTAAGATGGGATCCATCATTGCCGATGGGACACTGCAAGGAAACCTTTTTGTAAATGCAAAGAAAACTGTGAGTATTATAAATACAATGTACATTTTTTAGATTACAGAAGCTAGAAAGCAGCGTGGCATTCCTTGGTAATCTAGTTTGATAGTAATTTTGTCTATAATGATGAGATATATATATATATATGACCAAATATTTTTCCTAAATGTCTGGAATAAAAAAAAATCATAGGCTCCATTTGTTTTTGCATATAAACACATTAATATGTCCATACAATGAGCAAATTATATGTTATTTATTTTACTTAATGCCCTAATATCATGCAAGACCTTTTAGTTTCATTGTGCATCTGACTCATTGTAAATATTAGTTTCCTAAGGCTTTTCGCTGCTTTTACATTATTCTTACCTTTCAGTTTGTCTACCTTAAATTGCCTATATATCTATATAAAGTTGATATGTATTATATATTAATTACAGCTCTGCATTCTTATACAGAATAATCTACTAGTACTATTGTTGATAGGATCATGTAAGTTGGCTCCAAATTCTGAGGGTAATTCAAGTATTGAATTATACGTACTATACGTCTTTGGGCCTGCAACCAGACTATCTGGTTCAGCAGAACTCGAGTAGGCTAGACTGAATAATGATGTGCTTATTTTCTTTACCATCACAGGACATGCCTTACATGGTCATTCCTTTGTTCGCTAATGTTCTCTTTGTTGTCAAGTTTGGTAGCCTTTGATTTGGAAACTGTCAGGATAGGCATCTACCACCTTGGGCATGTACAGTCATATTCTACATACTAGTTACTCTTTCTCCATGAAATACAGTTGCAGACTTATTGTTTTACTACATGCACAGCATTCCAAGTTCTACAGGTTCAACTTGTCTGTCAGGTCATTAGGCTGTTTTCTATCAACCCCATGAGCTCTTAAATTGGATGCTTTCTAATTAGCGATTCAGTTTTTTCCTTGAGGGGCGCAAGTCTTCCTCCTGCAATTGCATATATGACAGTATATGAGTGGTGGGTTCCTGGAGAAACAAACAGAACCATTACAAATATTGAGAGTTTGCTCCTCTCATGTCCACTGAGCTTTCAACCATATCTCCATTATACACAAGCAGCTGAGCTTAATACCCAACTGGGACCAAAGCCTTTAAGTGGGCATACACTAAGCTGCCAGCCAGTCAGCTGATGATCCTATTCAAATTGTTATTCAGGAATGGTGTCTAGTTTGAAGAGTAACACAAGTGTTGGCTAAATAAATACATGGGTGCAGGTTTTGTATGAAGAAACTAGTTTTGTTTTTTATATAAAGCTCTGAATTTAGTCACTATTGTTTTGGAGTGAGAGAGAGAGATCCCTTTTCTTTTCAGGTGGTCTTTTATCACCATCCAGGCCTCCACAGCTTAACTTTATCCTTGACTGATTGGTAATCATCTTATTCCTCACCCTTGGTTCTGGTGACCCTAGTTTCCATAATCTTTTTTTTCAAAAGGAGTGTGTGTCACATCCTTAGGATTAAACCCAATCTTTTCTTCCCCTATTTTCAAGGGTTAGGTTAGTCTTTGTCAGTTATTACAGTAATATATTATTGCTACCCAAATAGTGGAAAAATTCATGTGAAACAAGGTAGATGAGACTGAAAAGTTAATTTATGCTTAACTCCATAAAGGGAAAACTTGATCTAAAATTGTTGATAATGATGGTTCATGCGGTAGAAACCCAAAAGGCTATTAATATACGGAGCAAGACTGCACAGAATAGAAGCTTATGTAAAAAGGGAAAGAAAAAATAAGTTATAAATGTTACAGTACAGTAAAAAACATTGACTTAACAGCAGTGTAAATCAGAGAGCTAACTTATGGCTGTCCCAACTTCAGAAATTATTTGCCAACTCTTACCTTTACTGCCCTTACTGCTGTTTTTAGTATTAGATGTGTTATAATCAGTTGTGGTATTTTATTTTATGAGGGGCAGTGCTATTTAAATCTGACATTACACTCTTCTTGCAAATCCCATTTTCTGTTAGCAGCTCTTTAGTTAGAATAAAAAATTTTCTTAGACGTACACAAGTTAAGTCTTTCCCTGTTGTATTTTTATTTGCTGATAGCTTTATTGTCAGTAATTTCTTTGGTAATTCCATTTTATTTAATATAGTTTTTCTTAATTTTTGTTTTAAAAGTAATTTTATAAGATTCAGTTTTCAGATTTCAAAATGCTTAAGCACCATAATTGATATTGAATGTCTTTAATTGTATTTCATGATTTCATTTACATCCAGAGTATTACTGCTAAGAGACTTCAGGGAATGGCTATGTCCATAGATGCAGAGGAACTCGAAACGACTATTGATTCTTCATATATAACACAAGGGAAATCAACTGCACACCGTGGTAATATTTGTCTTAAGAATCTTCATGGATGTACTGATCTGGTGTTAAGGAAAGGCAATGTTTCTATAAAGTGATGTAAATTTTTTTCATTTTATTCTGTGAGATTCTTTTGTTAAAAAGTTACTTCCATGCAAGAAAAACAAACTTCGCAATTTTCTTTCAAAATACAGTAAATTTTTGAATGGCTTGGTGTTAGCAGTTGATGCAATCCTCAGTAGTCAGTCTGTTATCAACTTGAGTATCCCTCCAATCAACCAAGAGCTTCTTCATTAGCCGAGGAATGTATTCCTATCCTATGCTTGCATATCAAGCACTACATCTAAGTTAGGAGAGGAACTCTGTTCCTATCCTATGCATGCCCACCAAGCACTGTTTCTAAATTTAGGAGAGGAACACGATTCCTATGTGTTTGACGCTAAGCACTGTTTCTAAGTAAATTCGAAGGGTTGTACTTATGGAGCATAGAGATTATTTTTGTCTTAATTCTTTATGAATTTGATATGAATTTTGAGTTTTACTTACAAAGGATACTCTTAAGAAAATTGTTTTCAGACATATGATCAGTTGGTTTTTAAATTTTCTGGTGAGACCCCATGGGTAGTACTGTCAGTGCACTTCACACTGTGCTCTGTAGGAATTACTTCATGTTCTTTGCAGTGTCCCTTTGGCCCTGAACTGCAACTCCTTTTATTCCCTTTACCACGCCTCATTCCTATTCACTTTCTATCATCTTACTCTTCACCCTCTCCTAACAATTGTTAACATTTTCAGCACTGAATGACCTCATGGGTCCCAGTGCTTGGCCTTTGGTCTACATTTCATATGCCCATCCCTATTCCTTTTCAGGTGGGCTTCATGGCCAGATAGCTGGGTTTGTCGGCAAAGGCAACATGAATGTGCAGGTTACTGAAGTCACAAGTAATTCCACTCTTCATGTAAACGAAGGCAATATGAGCATTTCCATCCTGGAGGACCCAAGGTAACATACTACATTAATATTTTACCTCCATTTCCATCCTTTCATTTTATGGCATTTTCAACTTTACACTTTTTTTTCTTTAAATAAAAGGGAAAAATAAAAGTTGACAAATACATTACACCAGTCGGCACAATTATTAAAAAGCCATTGGAGTACAAAAATTAATAATAAAGTAAGTGCATATTAAAATTGGTTAAGTTGCATCTCCAAAGACGTTTTGGCAGTCTTGACTTTCTGATAAGTGACCATATATTACAGCCTGCACTCCAGTGTTTTATAGATATCTCACAACTAAAACAATTCCTTATATACGTATATTTATTTCTTTTTCTCAAACTTAAATTTAGTTGTATTCTCAAAGACCTTCATTGCGTGAAGGATGAATATTTCATTTTGTTTTTACACATAAAAAAACCCATTGAGAATTAACAAGATTTTAACAGGTAGACATTATAACACATCACTTAGTAAATGTGCAGTAGTTATTGTAACGAGGACCAGTAAACAGCTGTATCTAGATTGGTTGTGTATGTCAGCACTTGCTGTTGTTAATGCCAGTATTTTGCATGAAACTGCACTTGGCTGTTAATTACTTAGTCGAAAGTAACTTAAATTTTGTGTGCAATATCAGTGGAATCTACCAAAACAGTGGCAGGTATAGTAAGCCTAGCTTAGTACTTGTGTAATCTACAAACTTAACTCGCACATTGAACATACACTAGTTTAATCTGCCAAAATTCATATTGGCTGTCCACAAAAGATATGTTGACATGTTTGTGAACAAAATTTCATGAATAAAATGATATATAAGATCAAATGATGCATAAATGGCAATTATGGTTCTTTTGGTAAGGTATACTTGAGTTTTCAGTTCCAAATTGCAAAAAAAATTTTAAATTGAAACAGATGGCTTAAAGGGTCTGATAAGGCTTGAACCTTTGCATCAAAACAATGACTATTCCATACATTTTAATTTGAACTTATTTTTCTTTCTTTCTTTCTTTCTTTTCTTTTCTCACAATATTTTACAGAGTAAGATATGAAGCTATCATCACAACTGCTACACTTCTTTACCAACTCTTTCTACTCTCCAATTGCTGAATATACAACTTCTGCCATAAATTTGCATTCCAAGTAAACCATTAAATCATATATACTGTACTACATTTATTTACACATTATTGCAGTCCTTTATAGCATTAGCTTTAATTTTACAGAACATCAGCTATTATCCATACAAATTATTTTAACTGCAGATGATTATGTCTTGCCTCATATTACAGACCCCAGGGGCCTGAGGATCCAAGTTTAGCGATCCTAAGGCTATGCCATTGTGACCCATTGTTTATAGAAACTCTTCCTTCCCAGAGTTTTTTTTTTTTTTCCCCAGCTCCCAACATTTTTTGGGGGAACTTGATTTCTGGCAGCTATGTCATCCACATCCTCCTTTTCTTGACCTTATGTGATTGCTTTGTCCTCCCTCCTAAGTGGTGGTTCAAGTTATTTATGATTAGTGGGTTTGCTGTAGCAAACAAAATGTTCTTAAATTAAACATTTTTATCTACCCATTAATCCTAATTTCTAGTACCCTCCAGATTGAGATTGGCACAAAAGAATGAAAAGTGGGTTGGGCACATTCATTGGGATATTTCATGAAACACTTCATTTCATGTGCCCAGATACATTCTGCTGTTTATGAATAACTTTTATTGTAAAAAACATTGTCTTATGATTTAGATTAGATTTTGTCATTTTCTTGTTTTCACGTTGGATTGTATAGGCTGCTTAACATTTTAAATCCTCCAAAAGCATGTGAAAAATGTTATTGCATCTGTGTAAAAAGTGTGTTATATGCACACAATATTATTATTATTATAAATTTGTTACAACTATTTACGCGTTTATGCAAAGATGTTTTATCCATATATAGTTTAGGCCAAACATTATGTAAAAAAATATTCTGAATAATTACAGGCTCTAGAAAGTACTGCACCATCACTGGAGATAGCCAAGATGAAGTGTTGACCAAGGGTTCTTTGTGCGCCGATACAAAACAGACTTTCACCATAAAAAGAAACGAAGATCCAGAAGGTAATACTCTGATAGCTACTGTTCTGAAAGGTGTAGCATACTTGAAAACTCAGGATTGGTTTTCAGGTTTGGGTATAAAATCAGCCTGTAGTGATAGGCAGTGACAGTATTTGAAATTTGGTGTACGGTAGTCAGTGTACAGCTGTTACATGGTCTAGGTATAGCTTAAACATGGACAAAATGTAAGGCATTTGTTATTTATTTTGTGAATGTACAATTACTCGTGTTGTATATAGTTTTCTTTTTAGAGAGGGGTTTGAAGAGTTGTCTTTATTCTGTTTAATGTATCATGTTATAATATATACTTCATAATTTTTTCAGCCTGGTTATTTGGTTGAAAGCATATTTCAAAGTACATACTGTATAGCTTTCATAAGGACTCAAAGATGATAAATCTTGTACATTGTGAGTACATCCAGTAATTACCAAAGTGTAGCATTTCTTTCAGGGTGATGCTACTACTCTATCATAATGTTTTCATAGAAACTAGTCTATTTTGAAAAATGCTTACATTTGGTAAAGGTACTATTTACAACAAAAAACTTTTAGTACAGATGGTCTTTTATTTTCTTCTTCAAAGTATTGTAATTAAATGTGTGATACCACCTAGTGCAAAGTGAATTGCACCAACTATGGTATTAAAAGCTATTTGGAACATTACTTTCAGCCTCGGGTACATAACTTTCTGCCATCAGTGTTTGATCCATTCCCTTCAGTCTTGTCCAACTTGGCTCTCGAATGAGGAACTAGTCAAGAACAAGGCAAGTCGCTATGAATCTCTGTCAATAGTGGCATTATAATCTAGTTTATAAAATTACTAACAGCAGTTGACAACATTTTAGTACGGGTTTTCATATAATTGTAGGTAATTCAAATCCGTTTGTAATGTTGTCACTGATGATTAAGTTCAGTACCTAGGATTTCTATATACTACTATATACAGCACACATGAATGTCCTAGCTTTCCAGTTTTCCAAGCCTATGCTCCAAAGCATTTGGTTTTGGTGGGTAGCTAATTTTTTTCACCAAAGAATGCTCTGAAGACAATGAATTAAGGCTATTTTCACAAGTTGCAGATCCTCATGAACCTGTAATGTATAGATTTATCTCAGTAGAGTTTGCAGCTATGGAATCAGGAACACTTCTCTTTCATGAAATAAATTGTAATCCTATGAACTTGCAATGTGTGGATGAATTTGCAATGTATTATTTATTTTTAGAGTTTGCAGCTATGGAATTAGCACCACTTTAGTTTCAAATATGTGCTTCTTTCATTTTGAATGCTGACAACCCCAAGACTTTCTGTGGTTGGCTTGTTTTCATGCTGATCTTTGTATATTTTCTTGTACAAGCATGGTATGTGACATTTTGTTGTAAAACCGGGGAGGAGCTTGACTGCTGTTTTGTTCCATCTTGTACAGTTCCAAGCAGAAGGTACTGTTCTGCCAACCCTTAACATACACATATGTTGGGTCGTTTTTCTTATGCATCTGGATAACGGTTTTTATTGTTGTAAGTGATAATTTACTGTTGAAGTGGCTGTTGCGGGTGATCGTGAAAATTTATGCAATGTGACTAATTTTGTATTTTTTTATGAACAATTGTTTTAAGAAAGAAATTGACAAGATCTATTATCAAATAGTAGTCTTTTAAGTAGTGTCCAGAAAATGGGTGTAAACTTTTCCTTACACAGAGGTGCTGTGAGCATAGATTACATGGGAAAGCATTGATATTGTTGAATTAATTCTGTGGGCATTGAATCAGTGTGACAGGGACCTAAGTTCTTATTAAAATTTTAATGGACATATATATGGTATTTTATGTATTTATTTTGTAATATCAGTTTTCACCTCATATTTAAGAATATAAATTTTTATTCTCATTGGTAGAAAGAGCTAGGGTCCTCTGAGAAACTCATGCCAACATTATGTACTAACTATATAGTATTCCACAGACAATGAGTATTGCCAGTAGTGATTTGGTATCAATGACAAGATGTAGTAGTTAGAAAAAATGGAGTTTGGTGGATGAATTACTCGAATAAAGTGTCAGGCTGGCAGCCGTACTCCATCTGCCTGTGATTGTGCGACAGGCTCAAAAAGATTAACATGTAAATAAAAATAAGGCTAAGGAAGATGTAACCAAAGGGCAGCAATATGTTGCTGTTGACAATCATGGAGCCATTATTCAACATTATTTTGTGTCCCATTGCAATTGAACAGTGGCAGAAGAATAAATCCTTGAGTAGAGCTACAGTTTCTTGACTTTCAGGACATTTTTCAGTGCTTTTATTTATATTTCATTGTGCTTTTAGTGATCAAATGTATTTCACGAGTTATGTAATCTGTAAAATAGTTTAAAAAAACTCCCAAGGTAAAGTAAAAGAATGTCTAGATGTGGTGTATTTATATTATACAGAATCCATAAGAAAACTGTAAAAATAGACATTTGATCAAATGAATGCATTTCATTAGGCTTGTACAGTACTGCAATGCTTGGAGAGTAGTGACTTAAAGATCTATATAACTGATCAGATGGTTAAATGTCTTACTTAAAAATCAGGTACAGATTTAAAGTTATGAATTGTGGATTAATTTCTCATTGTAAAATTATATAATTGTAATGGTATTGGCAAAATTTTGGGTTTTATTTAAATTTTAACAGAAGAAAATGGTTATAGTTATTTAATGTAAAGTGAATTTATGTACAAACATGAAACTGAATGATGAATGTATACTTGTGCTACATATATTGCATATATAAATATCACTGTATACTTATTTTTACAGTATTTACACCTTAACATATTTACATATTTTAGTACTGTATGTGCCAGTTACATTGTTTAAATATGAAATTGTGTTGTTATAATTATGTATTCATTCCATCCAGCACAGAATTTAGTATTTTACAACAATTTCCTGCAGAAAGACATATGTTGAATATTTACGTAAAATAAAATACAATTATTTTACAAAGTATAATACTGAAAATTTACCCTAAAATTATGCTCAACAGCTTTATAAGAAACACACAATTACCAATTACAGCTGATTCTTTAAAGTTTAAAAAATTAAAATATAATTTAAAATTAAAAGAACTGAGTATTGTCAATCAACAAAAGAATAAATAAAAACTATAAAGTTCATCAACAGTACGCCATCATTTGTATACTGTAACAATTTCTTAACATATGCGATATTTACATGTTAAATGTAAAAATGTATCATCCTAGTTACAATATACAAATAATTCTACTCAAAGATCCTTGTGAAAAAAGGTACACAGATTTCTTCCATCACTAGTTAAAGTATTAAAAGGTGGCAAAATGTGAATATTGGCGGAAAGTTACTATGTAAACTAAGACTTATGGCAGCATGTATCCTCATACACTGTCATCCACAAAGTCCTTGAGAGCATCAAAAATCTTCTCATAGACCAGAGGCTTTGCATCAGTTGCCCAAAGGAAGTCCAGGTGGCTAAATATAGGATTAGAAACCTTATAACTTCCTTTTAAATGGGGCAGCTGGTTTTCTAAGTGGAGAATGTCCTGTTGGGAAGAAAATATAATTATTATAATATTATAATAGCCTTCTCCATTTAAAACTGAACAAACTGCACCAAATACATTTAGAAAAAAAGAAAACTCGCTGCCAGCCATTCCATCACATCACAAAGTGGTATTTTTCTCTTCTTTCCCCCCCCCTCACACTTCCAGATAAAAGGTAACAGAGGAATTGAGGAGGGTTAAAAATAGTGACCAATGGGTTTGTATAAAATTGTTGTACTGTACTTTAAGACATTCATCATGAACACAATAACCATAAATAGCCTGAATTCTGATTTAGGCAGAACAAATGGAAGCCCTCGAATAGAGAGTTATATGATTTCCCTCAAGACAGTGTAACCTGCAATAAACACAAAATCAAGGGTGCTTCCACAAATAAATTAAAATGGAAAAAATAACCAAAAAGTACACATGCAAAGCACAAGAGGCATCAAGGCTAGTACTTGAGGATACACACACCTCTCTCTGTCAGATTATGAAAGATGAAATTGGGAAGACATGACCTTGATCCCTCCCTCCCAACTGGAAGCTCGTGACCCTCCCCAAAAAATCAAATAGAATCTAGCAAAAGTATCCGACAGCAATGAGTCTCTGCTTCAAAAATGGTAGAGAGCCAGGGAGGATGACTGGGCTTTAATCTCTAAAGCACTAATCCTAAGGAATGAAATGTCTTCATGAAACATTTACGACTTGTGCACAGGAAAAAGGAAGAAAAGGCTGAAAGGATCCTCTTCAATGGAGGTATGACTTGACTGAACAATTCTGTTAAAAGACCGAGAACACAAACTCTGGGCCAAACAAGAGACACACCAAGGACAAAGTGACTAGAATGAAACATAAAAGCCAGACAGGGCACGAAACTCGCTGACACGCTTTAGAAGCAAGGGAAATAAGTACCTGTCTTAAGACACGTCTATAATCAAGGCATCCAACCAAGGCTTCTAAGTAGGGCTGATGAGGATGTGCAACACACATTCAAGATTCAATAGATAATTGATAAATAGACTTGGCAAGAGAGATAGTAATCTGTAAATTTGCGTGAGTACTTTGCTATAAAATCAGAATTCAACCAAGAACTGAAGAGAAGAGAGGCCAGTAATTCCACAGAACACCCCATCAAAGTTGGCTTAGGTTTCAAAACTCCTTGAAGAGAGGGGAAACAAAGCCTCCACACTTTGGTTCCATGATGACAATCTCTAGCAATTTCATAGTCACTGCCATGTATACAAACCCTAAGTCTTATGTAGCAGTATTCCCTGAAATCAGCAGGAATACATCACTAAAGGTTGTTTGGATATTTAAACAGGTATTTAATGTGCAGCTGGCAGGCAAGGGGTATAAAGGCCCGTCCACACTAGCGGGCCAATGCATGTCAGGCACTTCCAGCTGTTTATACTTTCTCTCTTTCTTTTGAACGTGTTACCAGACAATCGCATAGTCCTGGCTCCATACTCAGTTGATCAGTATATGGGAACAGTGTTTGCCCGTCGGGCAGTGCCCGCTAACGTGGACAGGGCCTTAAGGCCTGTCCACACGAGCGGGCCTGATCGATGTGCTCCGAGGTTGACGGGCAAATTCTGGCGGGCTTTCCCGTGAATGTTGTCCACACGGGTGAGGCGATGGAGAGGTGGGTGTGCCCGATGATGCCAGAATTTGTTCAGTGCGGTACGATAAACATGGTGCCTACCGCAAAGAAGAAGATATTATGCAGCATGGCAATTGCTTTGTGTGTGAAGAAAAAGAAGAGAATATGGTGCAAAGAATGGCTCAGTAAAAGAAATGTATACGGTTAACGTACGTCTGCCAGGGTCAAAGCTCAAGCTATCAGGCACCCACCATGGTGATTTTGCTACAAGACCCATCGGGCAATTTGACGGTTTGCCCGTCAAGTGTGCCCGTTAGAGGGGAGGTCCACCGATCAGGCCCGATCGTGTGGACAGGCCTTTAGGCTCCCCACCACTCACCAACTGTATTAACTTTTTATTCCAGCACCAGGGACAAAGCATATTGGGTTTGAAATTGTGTTTGCATATCTAGGAAAAATGCATATTAATAAATATGAGATTCATTCACTCCTTGGTTGAGAGGTATTGCTTCTGAGTTGACCAGCATTATTTTGAGAATTTTGGCACATAAGAGGTTGTGAATCCATCAAATAGTCTGGCTAACAAAGATACGAAAGATAGGGTCCCTTATCACCTGGGAATGTCAGCTTCCTGATCATATGAATGAGCAGGGGCAGGTTGACTCCCATTACTTATATAGCCTGGCAATGGAAGTTACAGGCTGAGGTGGTCCTGCAAGAGTTTACCTTCACCATGTTGAAAAACTAGTTAAGATAGGAGAGATGATTCCCTTGGACATGTTATGTACAGGAAATATGGATCAATTTAGTATCCCTGCCTCTACTACATAAAGCAACATCTTTGCCCTTTTCAGCAACATCTAGTCAAAATAGACTAGACACCATAAATCTTCATCTACGAGTCTGACTAGGCAAGAGACTATAACTCTTCAAAGATTCCTGTACCCAAGTTTTCTTTGTATCTTTTAACTGAACAGAATAAGAACTTTTTATCAGCAAAATAAGAGGTATGTTCATTGTATGAAGAACTATTTCATTTAAAAATATTTCAATTTTTTATAAAAGTCTCACATACATACCTTTTGACTAGTAAGCCAATCATTATTAGCCCAAAATAATGTGATGGGGATTTTTATCTTAGCAACATCATATTCTGGCGGTGTTGGTTGTCCATACACTTTCATATTCTCTAATCTTCCATGGTCAAATTGTTGAAATCGACCTGAAAGAAATAAAAAAATTATTCTAATTTGAACTTGGCTAAAGATAACCATTGGTACAATATAGCTGTTGTCTATACTTAAGTAAGATCCACTGAGATTACATAAGTAAGATCCACTGAGATTTCATCTCATGTATATCTAAAAAATATTTAAAGACTAAAGAAAAACATCGTTCACTTGTCAGTACTGCTCACTTAATGAAGTATATAGCCACCCACTAGAATTATTTCAATGTAATTGTTTTATACTGAATACATAGACCAATTCTACTAGTGTTGGAGCCAAAAAGGCTAAAAAAAAAAACAATTTAAATATTCTAGAAACAAAAATAATGAAAATATGCCAAAGTTTATCCATTGTTATTTCTCATCCTGTGGTGTCGAAGTGAACACTTTGGACAGCATTATCAAAGACACTACGTACAATTATTTTCACAAGCAATTAAAGTGTTAATAAACATATAATTAATAACTGGATGGTCTTTATTAGTAAAGCAAAATGAAACTAAGACAGAAATCTTAGGTTTTTAACCATATAAACATGGGGTTTGTGGATGACGATGCAACTGTTTCAGGAATTTTGCTAGCCAAGACCTATCTAGCCTAATTTACATAAAAGGTGGCCTCTAATACACCAGGGCATACTTGAAGCCTTCTGGGTTAAGGGTTTTGGAACTTTAGGAGACAGGAAATTACAGGGTCCTATTCTGAGCCATTACTGACCAAAAATAATGGAAGGAACCTTTTTACCAATCACTGCTAAACTTGAAATTCATTAAGTCAAACTGAACAACTTTAAAATTCATGGCAAGTATATCATAAAGGTAAAATTACCATGTAAGGAAGATCAGCCAATTATAGAAAACTCAGTTGACAAAATGCTAACCTGAACATCGCTTCATACTCGCAGGGATTCATTTCTAACAGGTGGATTACTGATATGTGACAATGCAATTTAATCTGAAAAATATCTATAATTAAGAAAAGTTGTTTTTGCTGGCAAGTATGGAACTGCTGAGGAGGAACAGTGGGGTGAAAATGGACCCAAAATTAAAAAATCTCTATACATTTTACATACTTCAAGAGCACAAGATTATATTGCATTAAATTACTTCCTTTGGGAAGTATTACCTACAGTGTGTCTTGTATAATATGCTAGAGGTGATCCTTATGGTTTTTGTTACATTTTCTCAGCCCCATGCACATTAACTTTTTTTTTTATTGAGGTCCTGCCCCACCTAGCTATTCAATTTCTTCAACCATGTCTAGTTTCAGTTTTGACAACTCATTTGTGAAAGGTTAGACCTGATTGCTACATTTTCTGCATCTTACAATTTGATTCAAGAGGACTAACCTACCTGAAGAAATTCCTTGGGCAAAGTGGAAGAGTGTTTGAGTAGAAGATCCAGCAGGGTTATGGGTCAGTATAATGGGAACCATGGTCTGGGGAAAAGGTAAACATTACCATGAATTACTTGAATTTATAATTACTAATCCAACATTTTATAGGAAACTGCCTCCTTGTCATTTAAGTGAGCATGATATCTTTGAATATTATGCCATCAGTAATCACAATAGGCAACAATCGTTTAGTACCTGATCAGCTCTTGAGGGATCAAATCCAGTTATCAAGAACTGAAGATTTTCACATAATGCTTGATTACTGCATGCCTTGTAAGGGTCCCACAAAGAAATGAGTAAAGGATTTGTCATGAACTCCTCATCATTTCCAAATAATCTCAGGACAAACTGAAAAACATTGAGTTATTAAATACAGAAGCAATCATTATTTTTTATTATTTCACACACCGCTGAAAGATATCTGTAATGTTACCTATCTATCAAACCAAAAAACTTACAAATTAAGTTTAATTTATCACAACTGTTCCTGGAATTCATGCTCCCATAAAGAAATAATGTAATTCCATAATTGTATCAAATTGTCTTATATTCACCAGGCCCCCCTTTTTTAATACTCTCAGCCCTTTGCTAATTTTGTTTTCATTAATACTGTTAGGAAAACAAGTCTGTCTAGAGTATAGCTAGGAACAAATTAGTTAGGAAAACCAGAAGTTAAGGTAGAAAAGGGAGTAGATGTGTACAGCATAAGACTGCACGAATAGCAGTTTCGTAAACCAGACCAAACATTGGCAGTCAAGTTCAAAACAGTAAAATGCAAACCCACACCAGAAAATATGAACTTGACTCCTTCATCAGTTGTGGTTACGTCAGGGACGAAACCAATCAGACTATCGGAGGTGGCACCGGAAGTAAGGAAAGCCATTCATGAAGAAGTTAGGATGTGTCCTAGAGGATAGTAAGGAGAGCTAATTGGAACAGTTAGGTCCAAACTTCATTTGAAATCCTAGAGAAATTCAGTCAAGAACCAGTCCTTATACGGGAGGCTGTGTTCCTTCTCACTCTGTTCCATTTTAGTGTGAAAGTGTTATATTGTGAACTTTGAACTTTATCTAATTATAAGAAATTTTATTAAGTGGTGTTTAACTTGCCCAGAATCCTGAAACGTGTCCCACGCCATGGCAATAAACAATCCCTCCTGAGAGACATGGCTAAAACGAATTAAATTTAATCTACAATATTCCTATGAGAAAAGAAACTCACCGTAACAAGTGATACTTGAAGGTCGACCCATATAACAAAATAACCATTTTAAACATTACTCATGGCAACGAAGAGAACCAGAAGAAGAAGAGAGAATAAGAACTCGTAGTACGCCACGCAAACATAACGAAGAGAGGAAATAAAAATAAAACCCCGTCACAATACAACAGCATCTTAGAGGAAACTTACCTGTATATCATTAACCACTGGTGCTAAATATTTGATAGGTGAACTGATGCTTGTAACTGTTGCTACGGAGCCAGGGCAACCATCGTGCTATTCTCTCTTGGTATTCAGGTTGTGAGCTCATAAGAGCAAAGAATACTGTTGTCCCCATTGAATGGCCAACATAGTGTAGCTTCTCCACACCAGTTTTTTCAAGGACGAAATCCAGCATGGCGGGCAAATCATATTTTGCCATTTCATCAAAACTGCAATGAGGAGAATTTAGTTTACAACAACTTTTATTCATATAATACATTTCATTCATTACCACTGCAGCACAATTTTCAATTTTCTTTTACTATATACCTTGGTTACCAAAATTAAAGATGTTGACCTACCAGAAATACACTATCAAGATATCAGTCAATGAAAAATTATGGGTAATCAAAAACACCAATTCTGAATGCATGGTCACTATGGTGGTGGAATGATTGGCCTTTAAAAATATCTTGATTGCAGTGGGGATCTATTCAATACATACTAGGCAAGAGAAACTGTGCTAAAATCAGCTACACCAACCACACAATAGTTGCACTTTAGATTATACTATACATACTTAGCTAACTTTATCCAGAAAAACCCTACACGGGTGACACCGAGTTGAACTGATCTAAGTAACCATCAGCCAGTTCACAGTTGAAACAGGAAAGGGTTGTCTATACCTGGGTCTCACTCGGTGCACATCTTTGCTAAACTTTGTGAGGGGGAGTTTATGTTTTCCACATTAGAGTGCTAAGTACCATAAATGTAGTACTGTATACTAAGTCATTACAGTTCCCAAGAGGGCTTGAGATGCCAGCATGGCAGAGCCTGTTGTGAAGAATGTTGTGTCTGTGAGAGTCCAAGGCTTGGAGGTCGTATAATGATGCGGAGGATCACAAAGCAGAACCATACTATTAAAATGTATTTGTGCTCTTATTAGTCCCTAGGAGTATTGATCTCATGGAATGCCCTATGCACCAGCTTCCCCCCATCCCACTCCAACCCCCTTAGGCTTCTTGATCCGGTACAATCTTCCCTGAACGCTGCCTGTAAAACCCTCACCTTATTTTGGTGCTCACAAAACCTAATTGTAATGCCAATTTTTAAAACGAAGAGCTTATCTGCACCTTGCAACGGCTTCATCTACTCACACTCGTCATTATGATCATTCTTCGAAGAACTATTTTAAAAGTAGATGTTATGATATGGCAATCATTTCTTACAGTTTTTGTATCAGTGATAATTTACCGTGGCTAAAATTAAGCTCTCAGCTATTTTTGTTTGATTATTTTATCTTGGATTATTTTCACTGGCCAAGCTTCAAGTACTTTGCATCAGCAGAACACAAAAGAATACAACAAAATCTAAGTCTTAACACCCTATTGGGAGTAGTGCTGTCAGTGCACCTCATGCGGTGCACTGTAGGCATTACTTAGGGTTCTTTGCAGCATGCCTTTGGCCCCTGGCTGCAGCCCCTTTAATTCGTTTTACTGTACCTCCTTCCATATTCTCTTTCCATCTTACTTTTCAACCGCTCCTAACAATTGATTCATAGTGCAACTGCTTTAAAGTTTTCTTCCTGTTGCACCTTTCAAACCTTCAACTGTCAATTTCCGTTTCAGCGCTGAATGACCGCATAGGTCCCACTACTTGAGGCCTGAATTCTATATTCACCTCAACTAAGTCTCCACAAAAGGTCCACTTTGACAGTACGCCAGTAATCCAAAACTCTATAACTGCGACCTGGAAATGTCTACTTGTAATAACTGAGAAACTAGAGCTACCTAACTTATGAAAAAATGTGAAAATTCACACCTTTGCCCATTTGATTAAAACGTCCACACAACATCGGTTCATGACTCATTTTACAGGTAACTATTGCTTTCTCAAAGATGGACACTATCGTAGAAGATGGTAGTACTTATACGAGTATGTATAGTAACTTGATTCATCTATACCCTTCAATGAAGTACTGCGTACGTTTTCTTTGGCCTGACTTACTAATAGTATCGAAATTTAAGCGGATCCTTC